>NC_138768.1:882620447-882855447 GCF_965119305.1 Pelophylax lessonae
GTTAGGGTTCGGGTTGAGGTTAGGGTGAGGGTTAAGGTAACTCTAAGCGTTAGGGTTAGAGTTAGGGTTAAGGTAACTCTAAGGGTTAGGGTTAGAGTTAGAGTTAGGTTAGAGTTAGGGTTAGAGTTAGAGTTAGGGTTAGGGTTAGGGTTAGGGTTAGAGTTAGAGTTAGGGTTAGGGTTAGGGTTAGAGTTAGGGTTAGAGTTAGGGTTAGGGTTAGAGTTAGAGTTAGAGTTAGGGTTAGGGTTAGGGTTAGGGTTAGGGTTAGAGTTAGGGTTAGGGTTAGAGTTAGGGTTAGGGTTAGGGTTAGGGTTAGAGTTAGGGTTAGAGTTAGAGTTAGAAATAGAGTTAGAAATAGAGTTAGAGTTAGGGTTAGAGTTAGGGTTAGAGTTAGTTTTAGAGTTAGGGTTAGAGTTAGGGTTAGAGTTAGAGTTAGGGTTAGAGTTAGGGTTAGATATAGAGTTAGAGTTAGGGTTAGAGTTAGAGTTAGAAATAGAGTTAGGGTTAGAGTTAGGGTTAGAGTTAGAGTTAGGGTTAGATATAGAGTTAGAGTTAGGGATAGAGTTAGAGTTAGAAATAGAGTTAGAGTTAGGGCTAGAGTTAGGGCTAGAGTTAGGGTTAGAGTTAGGGTTAGAGTTAGAGTTAGAGTTAGAGTTAGAGTTAGGGTTAGGGTTAGGGTTAGAGTTAGAGTTAGGGTTAGAGTTAGAGTTAGAGTTAGAGTTAGAGTTAGGGTTAGGGTTAGGGTTAGAGTTAGAGTTAGAGTTAGAGTTAGGGTTAGGGTTAGGGTTAGAGTTAGAGTTAGAGTTAGAGTTAGAGTTAGGGTTAGAGTTAGGGTTAGAGTTAGAGTTAGAGTTAGGGTTAGGGTTAGAGTTAGAGTTAGAGTTAGGGTTAGAGTTAGGGTTAGAGTTAGAGTTAGAGTTAGAGTTAGGGTTAGGGTTAGGGTTAGAGTTAGGGTTAGAGTTAGGGTTAGAGTTAGTTTAAATGCAAGTTTAACCACTTGCCGACTGCCTAACGCCGATCTACGTCGGCAGTCAGCCCCTCACAGGCAAAGTGACGTAGGGCTACGTCACTAGCTTGTGAGGGTCTAGGGAGCGAGCGCGCGCCCCCGGAGGCGCGCTCCCACTCCCGCGTGGTCACGGACCCCCCCGCGCGTGTGACCAGCGGACCCGATGTCCGCCGGTCACTCGGCGATCGGCGGGGGAGAGGGAGAATGTCAGGCAGCTTGTGTAAACAAGCGACCTGTCATTCTCCTCGGTGTAAAGACACTGATCACACGGATCTACTATGTAGATCCGTTGATCAGTGTCCTTACAGCTCAAGCCACAGCCAATCACAGTTAGAATCACGCCCCTAGGGACACACACAGCCCCTTCCTCCCAAATAAAGTTAACCCCTTCACTACCAGTGTATTTTTACAGTAACAGTGCATATGTATAGCACTGATTACTGTAGAAATGTCACTGGTAACCCCAAAAGTGTCAAAAATGTCAGTCAAGGGTCCGATCTGTCCGCCGCAATGTTGCAGTACCGCAAAAAAAATCGCAGATCGCCGCCATTACGCGTTAAAAAAAAAACAACAAAAATGACAAAAATCTTTCCCTTTGTTAGTAAACGCGATAACTTTTGCGCAAACCAATCAAAATACGCTTTTTGCGTTTTTTTTTACCAAACATAGGTAGCATAAAACAAATTGGCCTAAAATGTTAAAAAATTTTGATTTTTACATTTTTTTGGGGGGGAATTTCATATAAAAAAATGTGAAAAATATTGCTATTTTTGAATTGACGCTATTTTTTTGTTTATAGCGCGTGATCAAAAAATCGCACAGGTGATGAAAT
Source organism: Pelophylax lessonae (assembly GCF_965119305.1). Classification (NCBI taxonomy): domain Eukaryota; kingdom Metazoa; phylum Chordata; class Amphibia; order Anura; family Ranidae; genus Pelophylax; species Pelophylax lessonae. The sequence continues at coordinate 882,622,286 of NC_138768.1, forward strand.
ACCACCAAAAGAAAGCTCTGTTTGTGGGAAGAAAAGGACGCCAAATTTGTTTAGGTACAGCGTCGCATGACCGTGCAATTGTCCGTTAAAGTCACGCAGTGCCGAATGGCAAAATACCCCCTGGTCGGAATGAGGGTAAAATCTTCCGGGGCTTAAGTGGTTAAATGACATTTTTTCCTTTAGAAATGTATTTTTTGCTGTAGAAAGATCTATCCATGCTACAGATCCAAAACTTTAAAGGCACATTGCGGGGACCCCCCAGGCACAATATTTAATGGAATTTTTCATTTTTATTGTTTCACTTTAAATATCATTACAATCACTGCTCCTTTAAAAATGTTTTTTTTCTTTCATTGATATATGATCTTTAGGGCATTTCCCAGGTCCCCATACCCTTTTTTTTTTTTTTGGGGGGGGGAACTTGTATTTAAGGCTTTAAAATGAGTTCTTTTGATTTTAGAAGTTCGAATTCCCATAGACTTCAAAGGAGTTTGAAAGTTCGGGGTCGAGTTCGGCAAACTTTTCCGATGTTCACGGTGTTCTGTGCGAACCGAACAGGGGTATGTTCCGCCCATCACTAATGTTCATATGTTTATTGTTATTAGGGAAGCAGCGCTGTTTAACCGTTTTTGATAATATAGTGTATATATATATATATATATATTTAAAAAAAAGTGTTATTTTCTTTTCTTTTTTTACATTTTTTACATGTTTTACATTTTTTTTTTTTACACACATCCACCTGAGCAGTACATTACACCATTGTGACAATGTACTGCTCTTGGGAGGTAATTGGGATTTTTATTTTCACTATAAATGCTTATTACAGTGATGATTACTGTATTGGTAATAATTTTTACGCTGTGGATGGCATCCATGCATGTGCCTTTGTTTACTTTTGTGGTAGATGTGATTGGCCATAGCTATCACATGGTACAGATCCCCTGTAATTGTCCCTCTACCATGTGATCACTGTGACCAATAACAGAGATTACAATAGCACACAATGGCTATAAATGACAGCCATTATGTTTTTAGAACTGATTGTTCACAGTGATGAAAGTTGTTCCGCTGTGTCTGGTCACAGATTGCACCGCTGCACGAGTCACGTGAGCAGGAGGACATCATATGACGTCCACCGGGGATAACAGAGCACCCGCCCAGCTATAATATTACAATAGGCCAGGCAGGAAGAGGTTAAAGTAGTTGTAAACCCTTACATATACCCAGTGAAGTGGCTGGCCTCAGGTGATACACAGAGATAAATCAGATCCTCCTACATAAGTTGTACTGGTTAATCTGCAGCTCTCTCTTCTCTACAGGCTTATAAAACACTCAGATCAAAGGCCCAGACGTAGAATGCAGGGGGCAGGGATATGATGTCACACACTGCACAGGATAGAGCAGGAAGAGGACTGGAACCTGAGTTCTGAGTGAAGGTAATGGACACCAACTTCTTTACACAGCACATAGTAAAACATGCCAGGCTGAGGCTACCAATCACAGGCTGTGTGCTTGAGCTCTACTCCCCCCCTCCATCTCTTGAAGTTGGGAAAACCTTTTAGCAGTGAGTCATGCAGATAACAGAGGAACTAGGCAGCAGAGAGAAATCACACTTGGTGCTTTGAATGGACACACTATAGCATATCCTTTGCTGGTTTTGCATGTCAGAGGTTTATAACCACTTTAACATAAAAATATATTCAAGGTACGCTTAAAAATACCAAACACCTCATATGTGCTAATAAATAATGGTGTGAAAACTATTTTGTTATACAAACTGGTCAGATAATTTTAATTTTACGAACTGGTACATACAAAAAAATGTAAAAGTTTGGTCTAGTGAAGAAAGTTTTTATTATTCCAGGACTGGAATGGTAAATTACTTTTTTATACATCACAGGGGTATATTTGGTGTTGTAATATCTGAGTGCCAATTATTGGCAATTTAAAATTCGACTTCATCCCCCATATCACTGCCCCAGGTTACCGCTTTGTTGGGATCTCTCTGTGATATGTCTCTAGTTCTCTTAGATAGATCTTTACAACCAACTAGATTTATACAAATGAACACATTATTTTATACTAATTGTCAAGTTATCAACATCGTTACCAATACCTACCTTCTCCCATTCCTGGGCTAAACATCGTCTCGTGTGACTCATCTGCATAAAGTGAAACACACAGATAATATGTACAGAATAAATGTCTCTTCCTCTATAGAAGTGCATTTCAGATTTCACTGAAACCTTTTTAAATATCATATAATCAAATTAATTATTATTAATTATTTCTGCTTAGTTTAGTGCTCTATCTATCTATCTATCTATCTATCTATCTATCTATCTATCTATCTATCTATCTATCTATCTATCTATCTATCTATCTATCTATCTATCTATCTATCTATCTATCTATCTATCTATCTATCTATCTATCTATCTATCTATCTATCTATCTATCTATCTATCTATCTATCTATCTATCTATCTATCACACAGGGTTCTCACTGATGTAGGTTTAGGGGCTTTGGCTGTCTATTCGTAGTGGAGGACACTGGTTTTTGTGTTTTCTCCAGGATTGATAATTCCTGGATTGGGTTCTGGAGTCCAGAGGCTTTGAAAAGTCTTGGAAGGATGAAGCCTCTGACCCTGTGCCCGCATCCTCCACCAATTTTGAAAAGGGCCATGGACTGACACCACGTTTGTCACAATGATGACAATGATTATTATTATTTCCATTCTTCTCTTCTTGCAATGTATACAATGTATCTTTTTCTCCATTCAAGGGAGAAAGCGAGTTCAGGGGCGGGTTTTCCTATATAATCACTGTCATGGCCAATCACAGGCTATAACAGTGCTCACATGATTGAGATCGGGTCCTCCCACCTCCTGATCACTAGTACAAGACAAATCAGACATTTCTTGTTTAGTAGATATCAAAGAGTTCAACCATCCAACAGTTTATTTGATCTCATAGACCCTATAGATGAGCTCCTTGGTCTGCACACCTGGTGTGGCCATTATGAAGAGATCACCCACAGCCTGTGATTGGCTATAACAGTGATATGTTATTTTTTTTTTCTTTTTTTACATTTTTTTCTTTTTTTACATTTTTTTTTTTTTACGTGTTTTACATTTTTTTTTTTACACACTGCCACCTGAGCAGTACAGTACACCATTGTACTGCTCTTGGGAGGTAATTGGGATTTTTATTTTCACTATAAATGCTTATTACAGTGATGATTACTGTATTGGTAATTATTTTTACACTGTGGATGGCATCCATGCATGTGCCTTTGTTTACTTTTGTGGTAGATGTGATTGGCCATAGCTATCACATGGTACAGGTCCACTGTGATTGGCCCTGTACCATGTGATCACTGTGACCAATAACAGAGATCACAATAGCACACAAGTTGGACACCAACCTCTTTACACAGCACACAGTAAATCATGCACAGCTGAGGCTACCAACCACAGGCTGTGTGCTTGAGCTCTACTCCCTCCATCTCTTAAAGTTGGGAAAATCTTTCAGCAGTGAGTCATGCATATAGCAGAGGAACTAGGCAGCAGAGAGATATTGCACTTGGTGCTCTGGATGGACGCACTATAGCATATCCTTTGTTGATTTTTCATGTCAGAGGTTTATAACCACTTTAATTTAAAAAATATATTCAAGGTATGCTTAAAAATACTAAACACCTCATATGTGATAATAAATAATGGTGTGAAAATCATTTTGTTATACAAACTGGTCAGATAATTTTAATTGCACAAACTGGTACATACAAAAAAATGTAAAAGTTTGGTCTAGTGAAGAAAGTTTTCATTATTCCAAGACTGGAATGGATAAATTACTTTTTTATACATCACAGGGGTATATTTGGTGTTATAATATCTGAGTGCCAATTATTGGCAATTTAAAATTCTATTTCATCCCCCATATCACTGCCCCAGGTTACCGCTTTGTTGGGATCTCTCTGTGATCTGTCTCTAGTTCTCTTAGATAGATCTTCACAACCAACTAGATTTATACAAATGACCGCATTATTTTATTCTAATTGTCAAGTTATCCACATCATTACCTACCTTCTCCCATTCCTGGGCTAAGCATCATCTCGTGTGACTCATCTGCATAAAGTGAAACACACAGAAAATATGTACAGAATAAATGTCTCTTCCTCTATTGAAGTGCAGTTCAGATATCACTGTGAAGTTTTTAAACATCATATAATCAAATATTAATTATTGCCAGTTAAGGCAGATTTCTGCTTAGTGCTCTATCTATCTATCTATCTATCTATCTATCTATCTATCTATCTATCTATCTATCTATCTATCTATCTATCTATCTATCTATCTATCTATCTATCTATCTATCTATCTATCTATCTATCTATCTATCTATCTATCTATCTATCTATCTATCTATCTATCTATCTATCTATCTATCTATCCATGGTGTCAGAAGGGGTATATATTACACAGGGTTCTCACTGATGTAGGTTTAGGGGCTTCAGGGTGTCTATTCATAGTGGAGGACACTGGTTTTTGTGTTTTGTACACAGCACACAGTAAAACATGCACAGCTGAGGCTACCAACCACAGGCTGTGTGCTTGAGCTCTACTCCCCCCTCCATCTCTTAAAGTTTGGAAAACATTTCAGCAGTGAGTCATGCAGATAGCAGAGGAACTAGGCAGCAGAGAGAAATCACACTTGGTGCTTTGAATGGACGCGCTATAGGATATCCTTTGTTGGTTTTGCATGTCAGAGGTTTATAACTAGTGTTGAGCGAACACGGACTGTATTATTCGGGTCCGTACCGGATAATTGGATTTTTGCTACCCGGACACGGACCCGAAAACTTTACTGTATGTTCGGGTTTAAAATCTGTGTTCGGTAATTTTATTTCCTGTTTTGTATGTAATGGTGCGCTTTTAATGGTGGGCTTTCAACAGCCAATCAACAAGCGTTTAACTGGTGTGCCTTAAGCCATCCCAGCCATGCCTACTAATGTATTAGTAGCTGTGATTGGCCAGCTGAAGCATGTGACCCATGTCTTTATAAGCTCGAGAGACACAGCGCGGTGCATCAGTCTGCTGTAGTGTAGGGAGAGAGCACACATCATACGTGCTGGCTGCTGCTGATTAGGGACAGACAGGGAAAAACAACATTGTGCCCGAAAAGAACGCAGGGACAGGTCGGAGTGTAGGCAGGGAAAGATATTTGAGCATTTTAGGGACAGGCTGGAGAGATTAGTCAGGGACAGATAGGAGACACAGGACAGAACAATCGTCCGTTAGCGATCTACATCGGTTTTGCTGTGTGGGGGGTGGTGCAGTGAACGATCTTTTTGCCCTCACTTGAGCCCACTGAGGAGGAGGAGGAGAAGGGAGAAAAAAAATATTTTTATCAGTCTGTTGTGTGCAGCGTTCAGCTATATTTTACTACAGATTGCTCTTCTAATCTGCTATTTAAAAATTACTAAGTTAAAGGGGAATTTTTTTTCCCCTTCATAGCCTGCTGCTGACCGTGACATAAAACATAATGTGTTCACATGTGCTATTGAAAAATCACCAATTTGATATACTTTTTTCTATTCCGCTATTCAATCTACACCCTTTTGGGGTAAAAAGAATTAAATTGCGGCATAGTCTGTATCGGTACGTGTGAGATACACCTTTCAAATTTTTGGGCGCATCTTACACCCCCGAGGATTGCATGCCGGTGCTTCAGTTTGCCTCCTGTTCCGAACTCCTCCTACTCCTCATCCTCATCCTGCCTTTAGGGTACAAAAAATTGTAATCGGGGCCTAGTCTGTGTTTGTACGTGTGAGATACACCTTTTTATAAAAATGTTTCTGTGACGAGACCCTTGCTCGCTCTGTCCGCTCTCCCGACACTCCTCTGTTTCTAGTAAGTCAGCTTGCAGATCGCAACGTCTGATGGTTCAGTCAACCAAGGATCCGGGATCCGAACTACAGCTATGTGCCGTCCGGAATCCATTAGAACAAACACCAAGCAAGCTGTATGTACGTTCAAACAGGAAGACCATTTATTGGAAGAACACAGCACACTTTTATACAGAATTTGGAACATCCTGCCCCCAACAACCGCCCTCCCATTGGTCAATTGCAAAGTACCTGCAGTTCCCATTCAGGTCCTCTTTAGCCATGCAAATGAGGAATTGAAAATGAGTCAACAGTGATTGGTCAGATAGCTTGACCAGAAGGACTGCCATGCAAATGAGGACTTGAAAATGAGTCAACAGGGATTGGTCAGATAGCTTGACCAGAAGGACTGCCATGTGCAAAGAGACAGAAGCCCCAGGGGGCAATCAATGTACACAATAGTCAGACACATAACAATGGTTCCCTAACGAGCCCTCAATACACATTACTCTGAGTGTCAATACATCCCTTAGCAGACAACAGGTGAGGTCATTAGCACACCTGACAATAGGTGAATGGAGAGCCACCTCAGACAAAAAGCAACATTGTTTAGACAGCCCGTTTCCACATTGGACTTCCTGGAATGACCATATTAGGAGTTGAACTTCCTGGTCAGAGACCTCATGCTGTACAGGGAATAAAAATCTTCAGATTACAAGGGCGACATTATTCCCGAAAATGACTGTCCCATTTGTAGTAGTCCAAACCATATTTTCAGTGTTCACCACCCTCCTGGTCACCCTGCATCCATAACAGATGCAGGGTGACTTAAACCTAAGAGAGCCCCATAAGGCTGGGAATGGTGCCCCCCAACCTCTCAAAAGGAATTTGGGGTTCACAACCCCCATGCTCAAAGTGGCTCCCGTCACAGTTTCTATCCCGCTATTCAATATACACCCTTTTGGAGTGAAAAAATTAAATTACGGCATAGTCTGTATCGGTACGTGTGAGATACACCTTTTAAATTTGTTTGGCGCATCTCCTTCCACCGCCAAGGATTGCAGGGCACTTCAGTTTGCCTCCTGTTCCGAACTCCTCCTACTCCTCTTCCTCATCCTCATCCTCCCTTTAGGGTACAAAAAATTGTAATCGGGGCCTAGTCTGTGTTTGTACATGTGAGATACACCGTTTTATACACTTTTTTCTATTCTGCTATTCAATATACACCCTTTTGGGGTAAAAAAAATTAAATTATGGCATAGTCTGTATCGGTACGTGTGAGATACACCTTTTAAATTTGTTTGGCGCATCTCCTTCCCCCGCCGAGGATTGCAGGGTGCTTCAGTTTGCCTCCTGTTCCTAACTCCTCCTACTCCGCTTCCTCATCCTCTACCGCCTCCTCATCCCGTCAGCGTAACACCTTCACCACCAACTTCAGCACAGCCAGGGGTAAACGACAGCAGGCAGTTTTAAAACTTGCCTGTTTGGGGGAAAAAACACACACCGCGCAGGAGTTGTGGAGGAGCATGGAACAGCAGACCGATGAGTGGTTGCTGCCAGCGAGCCCCAAGCCTGGCCTGGTGGTGTGCGATAACGGGTGAAATCTCATAGCAGCTCTGGGCCTAGCCGGTTTGACGCACATCCCTTGCCTGTGGCATGTGCTGAATTTGGTGGTGCAGAGGTTCCTTAAAAACTACCCCGATATGTCAGAGCTGCTGCAGAAAGTGCAGGCCGTCTGTACGCACTTTCGGCGTTCTCACCCTGCTGCTGCTCGCCTGTCAGCGCTGCAGCGTAACTTCGGCCTTCCCGCTCACCGCCTCATATGTGACATGCCCACAAGGTGGAACTCCACCTTGCACATGCTGGAAAGACTATGCGAGCAGCAGCAGGCCATAGTGGAGTTTCAGCTGCAGCACGCACGGGTGAGTCGCTCTGCAGAACAGCACCACTTCACCACCAATAACTGGGCCTCCATGCGAGACCTGTGTGCCTTGTTGCGCTGTTTTGAGTACTCCACCAACATGGCCAGTGCCGAAGACGCCGTTGTCAGCTTAACTATCCCACTTCTATGCCTCCTTGAAAAAACGATTCGGGCGATGATGGAAGAGGATGTGGCACAGGAGGAGGAGGAGGAGGAAGAGGGATCATTTCCAAGGCTTTCAGGGCAGTCATTCACAAGTGGCTCCGAGGGTGGGTTCCTGCACCCACAAACGCCAGGTACACAATTGTCCAGCAGGGGCACAGTTCTGGAGGATGAGGAGATGGGGGAGGAGATGGAGCCATGTTCACAGCAGGGTGGCACCCAGGCCAGCTCATGGCCATCACTGGTGCGTGGCTGGGGGGATACAGAGGACACAGACGATACACCTCCCACAGAGGACAGCCTTTCGTTGCCTCTGGGCAGCCTGGCACACATGAGCGATTACATGCTGCAGTGTCTCCACAACGACCGCCGAGTTGCCCACATTCTAACTTGTGCTGATTACTGGGTGGCCACGCTGCTGGATCCCCGTTACAAGGACAACGTACCGTCCTTAATTCACTCACTGGAGCGTGATCGCAAGATGCGGGAGTACAAGCGCACGCTGGTAGACGCGATGCTGCTGGCATTCCCACCTGACAGCGGGGCCACATTGGAAGCACAAGGCCAAGGCAGAGGAGGAGGAGGAGGAAGAGGTCGCCAACGCAACCAGGGCACCGCCAGCACCTCAGAAGGCAGGTTTAGCATGGCCGAAATGTGGAAAAGCTTTGTCAGCACGCCACAACAAACAGCAGCACCAGCAGCTCATATGGAACGTCTTAGCAGGAGGCAGCATTTCACCAACATGTTGGAGCAGTATGTGTGCACACGCCTACATGTAGTGAATGAGGGGTCTGCCCCCTTCAACTTCTGGGTCTCCAAATTGGGCTCATGGCCTGAGCTTGCCCTTTACGCCTTGGAGGTGCTGGTGTGCCCTGCAGCCAGTGTATTATCTGAACGTGTATTTAGCACGGCTGGGGGCGTTATCACAGACAAGCGCAGCCGCCTGTCCAGAGACAATGTGGACAAGCTCACGTTCATTAAAATGAACCAGGCATGGATCCCACGGGACTTTTCCGTACCTTGTGCAGAATAGAGATGGATACCGACCTTACCCAGCCATTGTTATATTTTTGATCTTTCTCACTCTTTTGGGGTGTACCCTCATTTAAAATGACTAAAAAAAAGCAGTGTTGGCTACCTCGTCCTCCTCCACCGCCGCTTCCACCTACACCGCCACATCCACCACCACCTCAACCTCCCTCCTACTCCATATGGGCCTCGTCCTTCACAGATGAAGAAAATTGTTTTATTTTTCTGTTTTTTTTGTTGTTTTACATTATTTCCCTATCCACATTTGTTTGCAGAGCACTTGCCATGCTCTTAACTACATTCTGCTGCCATTTGCAGCACTCTAGCCCTTTCCATTGGTTTTTTAGAGCCATTTTAGTGCCTGAAAGTTCGGGTTCCCATTGACTTCAATGGGGTTCGGTGTCCGGGTAAAGTTCGGAAAAAGTCCGGGACACGGACCCGGACCCGGACTTTTTTTTCAAGTTCGGCCGAACCCGCCGAACACGGACATCCAGGTGTCCGCTCAACTCTATTTATAACCACTTTAACATAAAAAATATATTCAAGGTATGCTTAAAAATACCAAACACCTCATATGTGCTAATAAATAATGGTGTGAAAACCATTTTGGTATACAAACTGGTCAGATAGTTTTAATTGCACAAACTGGTACTTACAAAAAAATGTAAAAGTTTGGTCTAGTGAAGAAAGTTTTCATTATTCCAGGACTGGAATGGATAAATTACTTTTTTATACATCACAGGGGTATATTTGGTGTTGTAATATCTGAGTGCCAATTATTGGCAATTTAAAATTCTATTTCATCCCTCATATCACTGCCCCAGGTTACCGCTTTGTTGAGATCTCTCTGTGATCTGTCTCTAGTTCTCTTAGATAGATCTTCACAACCAACTAGATTTATACAAATGAACACATTATTTTATTCTAATTTTCAAGTCATCCACATCGTTACCTACCTTCGTCCATGTCTCTTCCTCTATTGAATTGCTGTTCAGATTTCACTGTAAAGTTTTTAAAGATCATATAATGAATTATCAATTATTGCCAGTTAAGGCAGATGTATGCTTAGTGCTTTATCTACCTATCTATCTATCTATCTATCTATCTATCTATCTATCTATCTATCTATCTATCTATCTATCTATCTATCTATCTATCTATCTATCTATCTATCTATCTATCTATCTATCTATCTATCTATCTATCTATCTATCTATCTATCTATCTATCTGTCTGTCTGTCTGTCTGTCTGTCTGTCTGTCTGTCTGTCTGTCTGTCTGTCTGTCTGTCTGTCACACAGGGTTCTCACTGATGTAGGTTTAGGGGCTTCGGGGTGTCTATTGGTAGTGGAGGACACTGGTTTTGTTGTTTTCTCCAGGATTGGGTTCTGGAGTCCAGAGGCTTTGAAAAGTCTTGGAAGGGATGAAGCCTCTGACCCTGTACCCGCATCCTCCACTAATTTTGAAAAGGGCCGTGGTCTGCCACCACGTTTGTCACAATGATGACAATGATTATTATTATTTCTATTCTTCTCTTCTTGCAATGTATACAATGTATCTTTTTCTCCATTCAAGGGAGAAAGCGAGTTCAGGGGTGGGTTCTCCTGTATGATCACTGTCATGGCCAATCACAGGCTATAACAGTGCTCACATGATTGAGATCGGGTCCTCCCACCTCCTGATCACTAGTACAAGACAAATCAGACACTTCTTGTTTAGTAGATGTCAAAGAGTTCAACCATCCAACAGATTATTTGATCTTACAGACCCCCATAATTGAGCTTTTTGGTCTGCACACCTGGTGTGGCCATTATGAGAAGATCACACATAGCCTGTGATTGGCTATCACGGTGATGTATGTAATGGGGATATGAGCCTACAATGATTTTTACTCTCATACACATTATTATTAATGAAATGTATTCCCAAGAAGCACTAGTTGGACATTAACTGAAGTTCTTTGATGAGGCAATTTACCATCTAATCTGTCACCATAAAACCCACTTAAAGGGTTTCGAAATAGAGTAAGCCCTGGACTCATTGTCATTTCCAACACCTCCTAGGAAGTATCGTAATAGATCTTCCTGTGGGGAAGTGAATGTGAGTACAGCTGGATATGGTTACATAAATGGTGACCTACGGCTGACCAGTAGTCTTAGTACTTGTCCACAGTAAACAGCGCCCTTCGTCGAATGAAAATAGCAAAGACTTAAGAATACTGAAATCTATTGAAAAGGTGTGTCTCTACCTGGATAGGTGGGAGAAGGTGGTGGCCTTTACAAGTGTATATAATATCAGTACATAGACCTCAGAAAGAATCTCAATCTCTGGGCACAATGGGAACGTAAGGATGTCCTTGTAACATAACTCCATTATTTCTTTATATGTAATGTTCTCTTTCTGCAATTGTCTCTGTCCATTGGCAACATTCTGTATTTTTAATGTCTACCAACACTGCTTTTGAAGTCAGCTCCTTATATTTTATTTGAGTAACATCAAACATTTCTTTCTGTGTAATTACATTATTTTTTAGTATTGTTTTTTATAATTTAGTATTATGACATACCAAACTGGGAAAGAGACTTTCCCAGGGGACTAGGGGCAAGCCCTTTTCCCACTGATTATGGCCAATGGAAGAGACTAAGGATTTTGTCTGCTTCTTCTGGTCAGAGCATGGAAAAAACTCAGTACAGCCTCTGATACCATGGAGAGAGCAGATCATTCTCTAATGATGGACAACAATGTGATGAACTCTGAGAGCGAAGCTTGGATTTATTCTCTAAATAAGGACAATAAAGCTTCCCTTCTGGAGTGGATGGGAAGGTATAAAATTAATCTTGTACAGGTTAATAGTCAGAGGGATTATGGTGACCTTCCTGCAGACTGGGTTGGAGCGGCTCCTTCAGTTGGGACAGAAATATTTATCAACAATGTCCCTCAAGAAATCTATGAAGATAATTCATTTAATTAATAACACAGCTGATATTTCCATTGGCTGTCCGATGCTACCATTGCCAGTAAGGTAACCCCGGAGTGAAGCTTGCGGATTTATGGCCAGGCCCCTACTGCACATGCGCGAAGTGTGCTGCACTCTCCTACTGGCCTAGGAAGGAGGAGGGGGCCAAACTTCTGACGTACCTCACTGCGGCGAGGTCAGACGGAAGTGGGGACAGGGTACCTGTCAAAAATAGGTACCTGTTCCCCCCCCCCCCCCGAAAGGTGCCAAATGTGGCACTGGAGGGGGGGAGGAGACGGATAAGCGGAAGTTCCACTTTTGAGTGGAACTCTGCTTTAATTATCTTACTTCTCACAGTTTGCATACTTTGATGAAGCTATAACCTGGTTTTGTGTGGTATAAATGGTGGTGGGAGTGTCATGGTCTGGGGCTGCATGAGTGCTGCCGGCACTGGGGAGCTACAGTTCATTGAGGGAACCATGAATGCCAACATGTACTGTGACATACTGAAGCAGAGCATGATCCCCTCCCTTCAGAGACTGGGCCGCAGGGCAGTATTCCAACATGATAAATGACCCCAAACACACCTCCAAGATGACCACTGCCTTGCTAAAGAAGCTGAGGGTAAAGGTGATGGACTGGCCAAGCATGTCTCCAGACCTAAACCCTATTGAGCATCTGTGGGGCCTCCTCAAACAGAAGGTGGAGGAGCGCAAGGTCTCTAACATCCACCAACATGATGTCGTCATGGAGGAGTAGAAGAGGACTCCAGTGGCAATCTGTGAAGCTCTGGTGAACTCCATGCCCAAGAGGGTTAAGGCAATGCTGGAAAATAATGGTGGCCACACAAAATATTGACACTTTGGGCCCAATTTGGACATTGTCACTTAGGTGTGTACTCACAGAGGTTTAGACATTATTGGCTGTGTGTTGAGTTATTTTGAGGGGACAGCAAATGTACACTGTTATACAAGCTGTACACTCACTACTTTACATTTTAGCAAAGTGTCATTTCTTCAGTGTTGTCACATGAAAAGATAGAATAAAATATTTACAAACATGGGAGGGATGTACTTACTTTTGTGAGATACTGTATATGGACTCTTTTTTAAAATAACCTATGTGTTTATGTGTTAGTGCGCTACACTTTTTTATCTTTATATGTTACATGCTGGTCAGGTCCACCACATTTGTGTTAGCTGCTTCCTTTCTCATACACAGCGCAGGACATTTGTATTATTGGTTATAACAAATAATCTATGCATAACAGGGGATATCTATTACACTTACCAGCAAATGAAGGCCTGATTTTTACTGGAAAAAAAAAAAAAGGTAAAATTAGTAAAATTAGGCTTCTCAAGAACTAAGGTGCTGATTTATACTTCATAATGATCTGCAACGGTTTCACACGGGTTTGTAAGTGCCTGGTTGAAGGACGAGTCAGGTTTATGGTTCTACTCAGTTCATTACCCAGAATCATATACTCTTGTTTATTAGTCTAAATTTAATTTTGGTTCGGGTGAGGAGCACTGGAGCATTTATTCGGGATCCACTACCATGGGTGACTTTTAATATCCCCATCGTGGTTTAGTTCCGATTGATGTCACTAGATGGCGATATTTCACAACTTGTTATGGTTATATATTAATATGGTATCAAAGTTTTTAACTTTTGTCCTTTCACTCCCTATTTCTTATCTTTTGACCATTCGCAACAGAATCTTTTGCTCTTGCGTGATATGTTCCAGTGCTCCTCTCGGGACACAGGTATGTGCACATAGTTCCTCACTAGACCTCAACCTATTCCACAATGCTGGTACTGTCTACACTTGCCAAAGATAATTATCCTTACAGTTATAGTGTTGTTTCTTCTCCCATAGTGCTTTTATCCCAGGTTCAATGTTACCTCATAGAAATAAACACCTAATAAGTTTTTGTTTAGGTGGTCGGGTGGGGGTACCATGGGTTTTTCCCACATTTTGGTCGATCTTTGGTACCCTCCAGATACCGCACGCTTTCTACCACCTCCCCACACAGCTCAGATTTGAGCTGACTAAATCCAACACTTTCTATCCCTATAGCAGTTAAAGCAGGTCTTTATCTGCTGTTGGTCCGTGATCCCCCTCCTACTTCAAGGGGGAACCGCTCTCTTTTTTCTCTCTTCTTCTCTTCCTTCCTAACACCCGCTTCCCCTCCCCTTTTTTCCTTTGTCTTTTCCCACCCCCCTCCCTTGTCATTTGCGATTCTCACCATGATGGATACTTCATCATACACACCTGCATTTAAACATCTTAAAATGATCTCAATTAATACTAAAGGGCTAAATGTTCCCGAAAAAAGGTCCAAACTAACCCTCTACCTCCACTCTCTTAAAGCAGACATAGTATTTTTACAGGAGACACATTTCAAGACTGACCGTGTTCCGAAATGGCATGTCAGAGAATTTCCGTCGATGTTCCACGCGACTAACAGCCTTGCCAAAACCAAGGGGGCTTCTATTCTGATAGCGAAACACATCCCTTTGGAAATCACGGACACCCTGATTGACAAAGACGGCAGGTACGTGTTCGTGAAGGGTTCCTTGTGGAACACTCCACTGACTTTGGCTAATATCTACGCACCCAACACAGCACAAGTTAGTTTTTTTAGAGAGATGTCCACAATCCTCACATCTTTCCAAGAAGGATGTCTCCTCCTCGGAGGAGACTTCAATCTTGCAATTAATCCCATAGAGGACACCTCAACCGGGACCTCATCCATGCCGTATAAGGCACTTAAACAGGTCAAGAAACAACTACAAGATCTGTCCTTACACGACACGTGGTGCCTTCTAAACCCGTCCGGCAGGGACTATTCATTCTTCTCCACTACACATAACAGATATTCGAGGTTGGACTACCTCTTTATCACGCAAAAAGACATCCATCTACTCAAAAAAGCGACTATTGAACCGATGTGTATCTCAGATCATTGTGCTATCTCTGCCACACTTGCGATCCCTCAAATTAATAGACATGAAAAAATCTGGCGACTAGACCAGTCTATTATTATGCACCCCAAAAACGCCAAAATAATTAGAACTCAACTATCTGAATATTTCCTGACAAACGATACATGTGACATGGTTCCTTCCACTATATGGGAGGCTCACAAGTGCGTTATCAGGGGAACGCTACTCAAAATGGGGGCACATAGGAAAAAAGCAGCACAAAAAAGCATTTCTGAGCTCTTCTCGCAAGCTAAGAAACTGGAACTCACACATAAACGATCGCATGCTGTTCAACATTTAGAGGAGTTGGATCAGGTCAGGAATAAGATCAGAGAGTTTTTTAACATCAAAGTCAGGAAACGCTTCATGCTATCACAAAAGCTATTCTACGAATTTAGCAATAAAAGCAGCAAATACTTAGCCAGGGCCCTGGAGGCAAAAAGAGCTCAGAACACCATCCACTGCATAACAGACTCCACAGGCAAAAAGAATCACTCCAACTCTGAAATTGCACAAGCATTCACTCAATACTACACCTCTCTCTATAACCTACCACCTGAACACAAACCTCAAGCGACTGATAGTTCTAGAGCTGAGATTATCAGGGATTACCTCCTTCAAAACGGCTTCAAACCACTCACCAATCAACAATCTTCCAATATTGACGGACCACTTACGAGTGGAGAATTTAATCTGGTTCTGAAGCAAATGAAACCAGGGAAAAGCCCTGGCCCTGACGGTTTCTCTCTAGCCTATTATAGATCCTTTGCAGATATCTTGGCCGTACCCTTTCTGAAAACATTCAACAGTCTTTCCAATTCGAATTCCAGCCACTCCAGACTCCTGGAAGCACATATTTCTGTTATACCAAAAGCAGGGAAGGATCCCACACGAGTTCAAAACTACCGTCCAATATCACTGCTCAACGTAGATCTGAAAATATTTGCCAAAATACTAGCTAACTGCCTCCTTTCTTTCATTCCATCCCTGATTGACTCTGACCAAGTTGGCTTGGTGCCTGGCAGAGAAGCTAGGGATAACACACTTAAAGCCCTTAATATACACCTCATTCTTTCTTCTTCCTCACAGACCGGCTTCCTGCTATCTCTTGATGCGGAGAAGGCATTCGATAGGCTTGCCTGGGACAACTTGGAAGCGATCCTTCAGTCAATCGGTCTGGGACCCAGGGTGATGTCCCTCATACTTGCACTTTACCATAGCCCATCGGCAAGGGTACGTGTGAACGGCTCGCTATCGAATGCCTTCTCCATCAGCAACGGAACCCGTCAGGGCTGCCCCCTGTCTCCTCTTCTATTCATACTCACACTTGAGCCCCTTCTCAATAGTATTAGAACAAATCCTGACATTTCAGGCGTACACTCCAACTCTAACCAATATAAGATCGCTGCCTATGCAGACGATGTTCTGCTGTTCCTCTCCAACCCCCTTATCTCAATCCCCAATTTACAAAAAGAGTTAAAATTATTTCAATACATTTCTAACTTCAAAATAAATAGATCCAAATCGGAAGCACTTAACATATCCCTCCCTGACCCAATAGTTGAGCAGTGTAAACAATCATTCCCCTACGAATGGAAGACGGACACCATCACATACTTGGGTATTGAAATCCCCACGGATCTAAATAACCTATTCAAAAAAAACTATCTTCCTATTTCACAGGATGTTCTCCAAGACCTTAAGAAGTGGAATAAAGTACACTTTTCATGGTTCGGTCGTGCTGCAATTGTCAAAATGAATGTGCTTCCGCGTATCCTCTACCTACTACAAACGGTTCCCATTCAATTGCCCTTACACTTCTTCTCCACTTTAAAAAAGGCCATCAGATCCTTTATCTGGCACCACAAAGCCCCTCGCATTAAATTTGAGACGCTCTCAAGACCCAAATCCAAAGGTGGAATGGGAATCCCAGACATCTACCTGTACTACCAGGCATCACACCTCTTACGCATAGCAGATTGGCACGCACAGAAACACAAAAAGGATTGGGTTGAATTGGAAGACTCTATCTCTCAGATTCCCATTCAAAGTACCCCTTGGCTAATTTATTCCTCCTTACAGGACTCCCTAAAAAAAACACCCGTTAATAGGTCCCACCATTCGTTGTTTTCATACAACAAACCCCAAACACCAACCAAATCCGGAAACATAGCCTCCTTACTCCTTTACTAGACAACTCGCAATTCCCTCCGGGCCAATCCTCACACACCCTGCGCTCGGTTCCCAATGATATAGGAATTCGCATTCTCCACCTCTTACAAAATGGGAAATTTCCCAACTTTCAAGATCTCAAAAATGCTGTACTTAGTCCCGCATTGACCTGGTGGGAATACACACAACTCCATTACTTTGTCTCTGCACGCCTGAAAAAAAATACTACAGAAGCACCTCTTTCCAAATTTGAACAAATTTGTGCACTTCAACAACCCCAGCGACACCTGCTATCAGCTATACACTCTCTTCTTTGGGATTCCTGCCCTATACAACTTGGCAAACTGTGTGATGACTGGGGCATTGATTTGGACTTATCTCTGACAGACCCCCAATAGGAAAAAATATATCGTAACGTCTTAAAAGGATCAATAAATGTATCCATTCAAGAAAATAATTATAAGATACTTACCAAATGGTACCGCACCCCATTCCTGCTCAACAAATATAACAAAGATATTCCAAATGAATATTGGAGGTGCAAACAATCTCATGCAGATTTACTCCATATCTGGTGGTCCTGTCACCTGATACAGCCATTTTGGAATACGGTCAAATCCTACATACTCAAAATAACCACCCAAGACTTACAATTTCATCCAGCTCAGTTTCTACTGCACTTTCACCCCAACTCTCCACCTAAGTACTTCAAATCCCTTCCTATGATTATGATAAATGCTGCTAAGCTTTGCATCCCCAGACTTTGGGGTACCACAAAAGTCCCATCCCTACATACTTGGCTTACCCAGATCAACAAAATCTCCGAAATGGAGGAGCTCATATCTACAGTTCATGACTCTCCAAACAAATATCTTAAAATCTGGAAAGATTGGATCATTTTCCGATACTCTGCCGAATATGAACAGCTTACTAACTCTTCTACTAATTAGTTTATCCACCTCCTCTGTATTATCATTTATTATCTCCATGATCCCTAAAGTGGCTTAGACACATAAGTAGATTTGGTCCCTACCCGCCTCCCCTCTGCCCACTCTCCTTCCCTTCCCTCTCCCTCTTCCCCATCTTACTTCTCTAGCTTACTCCTTCCCCACCCCAGCGGACCCAATGCTGGTCAGAGGGTCCGCTTCTCCTATTTCCTTTGATATTCTACCTCTTACTCTGTTATTTTAGCTTTATTAAGCGGAAAAAGATGTTAGTCCTTAACAGCCATATTTCATGGGTTATGTTGTTTCAACATAAAACTTCTCACTCTAAAGGGCGAATCACCTCAGTTTTATCATTCCTGTATTAACACGTGTTTCAGCATACGTTTTCCTTGACATCTGATTATTTCTTTTGCCTAATGTAAACTGATACTTACTCGTTTATAATGTTATTGGATCAGATATGATTGTTATTTCTTTATACAATGTGAAAAGTATAATTACATGTTGTTAACCTCATTACTCTTCAATAAACTTGTTGGAAAAAAAAAATAAAAATTAGTCTGGATACACTAAAGGGTCTTTAAAAAAAAAAAAAAAAAGTTCCCTAGATGAATTTTAAAGCATTCTTGCAAGCTGATCAAAATGTCCCCGTATTCTTATAAATAGTTTCAATATTTTTTTTTTTTTATATAGCCAGCTGACCAAAACGCAGTATGTTTTCTTTTAGAGGTATTTCAACTGGACATTTTGTCCTCTAGATGGAGCTGATGATACAGGAATTATTCTATTACAAAACCCACAGTGAAATTTTGTTCAGCTTTTACAAATTTTGTGAATGTTTTATAAATAAAGCCAAAGATCCAAGTTTCTGGTGTTATAGTTTGTTCGTACCATGTTAGAATCATGGTTTCCTTGAAGTCAGCAGTCAGTTCAGAGAACAGAACAAAAAAATGTAAAAACATTTTAGCCATGGAATAATTACCAATATATTGTATCCATTTTGCATATTGATGAATATGATAGATGTTACGGGGGTTTCCTCCTACCTCCTCCCTATGAACTCATAGTTGATGGATGTGCGGTATATACTGGTGCCCACACAGATGCCCAGGGCATAGTGACAAAGCTGTTTTTTCAGCCATCGCCGCACCATTTTCAGCCCCATTCCTGGGCGGTGACTATGGCTCTGACCTATGGAGCATGGCAGGGAGCCATCCCGGTTGGGCGCCTCTTTCTTTTGGAGTGTAGCTAACTCCTCCAGCCTGGGGTGGCTCAACTTACTCAGCCCTGTAAGACTGACACAACCTCATTGCCGGGCGGGTGCAGTTTGTGTTTACGGCCTAAGGTGGCGATAGTCCCCCTGAGCATTGATGTAAACAGTGGAGACTCTTTCAATCAAAGTCTCCATGATTGGAGCCATCACGACTCAGGCATATGCACTGGGGCTAATTAGCATCCGCACCCTGCCCTGTGATGTCACATCGGGGTGGGGTGGGAGAGTTAAAAGGACGGTTGACTGGTGGCCATTTTGCTAGAGCCACGAGGAGGGGCAGCAATTCCTCCATGTAGAAAGATGATCCACACACCATTAGTTGCTCTTAAAAAAATCATCTTTATTCAGAAACCACAGAACAAAACTGCTGATAAGATCAGTTGACGCGTTTCAGCCTTTGAGGCCTTAGTCATAACATATCAATTCCTCCATAAAGACACTACCGTGTAAGTAATGGACTAGGCGACTATGGCTCTGACCTATGGAGCATGGCAGGGAGCCATCCCGGGTTGGGCGCCTCTTTCTTTTGGAGTGTAGCTGACTCCTCCAGCCTGGGGTGGCTCAACTTACTCAGCGTTGTAAGACTGACACAACCTCATTGCCGGGCGGGTGCCGTTTGTGTTTACGGCCTACGGTGGCGATAGTCCCCCTGCGCATTGATGTAAACAGTGGAGACTCTTTCCATCAAAGTCTCCATGACTGGAGCCATCACGACTCAGGCATATGCACTGGGGCTCCTTAGCATTCGCATCCCGCCCTGTGATGTCACATCGGGGCGGGATGGGAGAGTTGAAAGAATGGATGACTGGTGGCCATTTTGCTAGAGCCACGAGGAGGGGCAGCAATTCCTCCATGTAGAAAGATGATCCACACACCGGTAGTTGCTCTTAAAAAAATCTTCATCTTTATTTAGAAACCACAGAACACAACTGCTGATAAGATCAGTTGACGCTTCAGCCTTTGAGGCCTTTGTATGGAGGAATTGCTATGTTATAACTGACACTACCGTGTAAGTAATGGAAGCCGGATTATTTGATTATAAATGAGCGATGGGGGTTATGATGTAATATTTCTAATTGGGACAATCAGAGACCAATCCTTACTATAGGGGGTGGTTGTACTTGTATCCCCTTATATACTTGTATCCCCTTATATAGTGCCTTGCCAAAGTATTCGGCCCCCTTGAACTTTGCGACCTTTTGCCACATTTCAGGCTTCAAACATAAAAATATAAAACTGTAATTTTTTGTGAAGAATCAACAACAAGTGGGACACAATCATGAAATGGAACGAAATTTATTGGATATTTCAAACTTTTTTTACAAATAAAAAACTGAAAAATTGGGCGTGCAAAATTATTCAGCCCCCTTAAGTTAATACTTTGTAGCGACACCTTTTGCTGCGATTACAGCTTTAAGTCGCTTGGGGTATGTCTCTATCAGTTTTGCACATCAAGAGACTGAAATTTTTGCCCATTCCTCCTTGCAAAACAGCTCGAGCTCAGTGAGGTTGGATGGAGAGCGTTTGTGAACAGCAGTTTTCAGTTCTTTCCACAGATTCTCCATTGGATTCAGGTCTGGACTTTGACTTGGCCATTCTAACACCTGGATATATTTATTTGTGAACGATTCCATTGTAGATTTTGCTTTATGTTTTGGATCATTGTCTTGTTGGAAGACAAATCTCCGTCCCAGTCTCAGGTCTTTTGCAGACTCCATCAGGTTTTCTTCCAGAATGGTCCTGTATTTGGCTCCATCCATCTTCCTATCAATTTTAACCATCTTCCCTGTCCCTGCTGAAGAAAAACAGGCCCAAACCATGATGCTGCCACCACCATGTTTGACAGTGGGGATGGTGTGTTCAGGGTGATGAGCTGTGTTGCTTTTACGCCAAACATAACGTTTTGCATTGTTGCCAAAAAGTTTGATATTGGTTTCATCTGACCAGAGCACCTTCTTCCACATGTTTGGTGTCTCCCAGGTGGCTTGTGGCAAACTATAAATGACACTTTTTATGGATATCTTTAAGAAATGGCTTTCTTCTTGCCACTCTTCCATAAAGGACAGATTTGTGCAGTATATGACTGATTGTTGTCCTATGGACAGAGTCTCCCACCTCAGCTGTAGATCTCTGCAGTTCATCCAGAGTGATCATGGGCCTCTTGGCTGCATCTCTGATCAGTCTTCTCCTTGTATGAGCTGAAAGTTTAGAGGGAGGGCCAGGTCTTCGTAGATTTGCAGTGGTCTGATACTCCTTCCATTTCAATATTTTCGCTTGCACAGTGCTCCTTGGGATGTTTAAAGCTTGGGAAATCTTTTTGTATCCAAATCCGGCTTTAAACTTCTCCACAACAGTATCTCGGACCTGCCTGGTGTGTTCCTTGTTCTTCATGATGCTCTCTGCGCTTTAAACAGACCTCTGAGACTATCACAGTGCAGGTGCATTTATACGGAGACTTGATTACACACAGGTGGATTCTATTTATCATCATTAGTCATTTCGGTCAACATTGGATCATTCAGAGATCCTCACTGAACTTCTGGAGAGAGTTTGCTGCACTGAAAGTAAAGGGGCTGAATAATTTTGCACGGCCAATTTTTCCAGTTTTTTATTTGTTAACAAAGTTTGAAATATCCAATAAATTTCGTTCCACTTCATGATTGTGTCCCACTTGTTGTTGATTCTTCACAAAAAAATTACAGTTTTATATCTTTATGTTTGAAGCCTGAAATGTGGCAAAAAGTCGCAAAGTTCAAGGGGGTCAAATACTTTCGCAAGGCACTGTATGTGTTATTAATTTATTATAAAGCTATGGGGTATTTACTTATGTTAGCCTTCTAGAGCCCTCCTAGGTAGGTGCTAGTGTAAGTGTATATAGTTTTTGGTTTCTCTACTTAACAGGGAGACAGCCAGGTAAATTCAAGTGCCGTCTGCTTAATCACTTAAGGAGCAGGTCTTTTACTGACACTTGTTTACAAGTTAAAATCAGTATTTTTTGATAGAAAATTACTTAGAACCCCCAAACATTTTATATATATATATATATATATATATATATATATATTTTTTTTTTTTTTTTTAGCAGAGACCCTAGAGAATAAAATGGAGATGTCACACTGTATTTGCGTGGCGTTCTTACAAATGCAATTGTTTTGGAAAAAATATACTTTTTTTATTAAAAATTAAAAAAACAGTAAATTTAGTCCAAATTTTTTTCTATAATGTGAAAAAGAATGTTAACTGAGTAAATTGATACCTAACATGTCATGCTTCAAAACTGCGCACGCTCGTGGAATGGCGACAAACTTTGGTACTTAAAAATCTCCGTAGGCGACGCTTTAAAAAATTCTACAGGTTACCAGTTTAGAGTTACAGAGGAGATGTAGGGATAGAATTATTGCTCTCGCTCTAACGATCGTGGCGATAACTCACATGTGTGGTTTGAACACCGGTTACATATGTGTGCGCGACTTGCGTATGCGTTTGCTTCTGCGCGCGAGCTCGGAGGGACGGGGCACTTTAACTTTGTTTTTTTTTTCTTATTTATTTTACCTTTTTTTATTTTATATTTTTACATTGTCCCACATTTTTTTTTTTTTTTCAAATATAAATTTTATTCAGGAAGTTCAGCTTAAATACATTTACAATTCAACAAATAATACAACCTCATTTTAACCTTTGTTAATCTCAATCTTTTATCATTTACTTTAGCTTATATTCCTTCCTTATTTTCCCCCTTTTTTTCCCCCCTTCATATCCATCCCTCCCCCCTCCCTCACCTCAAAAACAGAGAGAAAGAAAAAAAAAAAAAAAAAAAAAAAAAAAAAAAAAGGGAATGGGTTCACCCGCTCCGCTGACATCTGCCTGGAGGACCCCTTATCCTTCCGCTATATTCCTTTATTTCCCTTACCTCTACTCTCCTAAGAGTTTTTTCCCTTCTTCCGAAACTATAAAGAGGTTCCATGCTTCCCATATCTTTTTATATTTCTCCTGTCTATTTTGGGAGAAGGCAATTAACTCTTCCATTCTTCTAGTTTCCTCTACTCTGTGTATCCATTCCACCATCGATGGGGGTTGTGTTTTTTTCCAGTTGCCTGGAATACATGCTTTAGCTGTATTCACTAAGTACGGTATAATAGAATTTTCATATCTTCCCCCCGGTATATCTGACCCCTGCAACAGGAAAAAGAGCGGGTTTTCTTCAATTTTATATTCCGTAAATTTTTGAATAGTATTTTTTACCCCCCCCCAGAATGGTTTTATATCTGCACAGGTCCAAAAAATATGGTATAATGTACCTTCTTCTTTTTTACATCTCCAGCATAAGTCTGATTCCCTCGGTAGCCATCTATGTATTTTCTTAGGTGTGATATACCATCTCGTTATGAGCTTATAATTCAGTTCTTGAATTCTGACACACCCGGATGGTTTAAAGGTGTATCTTAAAATCCTTTGGACCTGTTCACTTGTTAAATTACATCCCAGATCCCTTCCCCATTTCCCCGGCCACGTTAATTCCGGTTGTTCTTCCGGATTTGTCAGTAGCCCATAGGCAATTGATAATGTATGTAGTAAAGTCCCCGGCCTCACACAGTATTGTTCGAACCTCGTTAATGCTCTGCAGTAGCTTTCTGGTCTTGGTATTGATATTAAATAGTGATGTAGTTGGATTGCTTGCCAGAAGGGCACATTATATATTCCCACTCTATCAACCAATTGATTAATTGAGGGCCATCTTCTTTGTATCAGGTAAGAAGAGGCCTGTTCAAATTTCTTCTCTCTCAGGTCCACAAACTGTCTCTTATCTAAGCCTGGTGTAAACTGTGGATTTCCCAAAATTGGGAATAAAGGGGACTCACTCGTTGTCAATTTATTATATATATTTAGATTCCTACATACTCTTAATGTATTCCCTATTATCAAGTGGTTTTTCAATTCCTTAGGTAGTACCTGGTAGCACCATATCGCTCTCTTCAGGTCTACTTCTGTTTGGGCTTGTTCTAATTGCACCCATAATTTATTTTCCGAGTGGTGCCACCAGTCTAACACTCTGGCCACTTGAGTGGCCTGGTAGTATGCCCGTATATCTGGAAAAGCCAACCCCCCTTTTTTCTTTGGTAATATTAGCAATCGTCTTGCTATTCGTGGTTTTTTGTAATTCCAGATATAACTCACAAACAGAGAGTGTATTGCTTTAAAGAAAGTACTGGGAATCTTAACCGGCAGCGCTCGCAGCAAGTATACAAATTTTGGTAGAACTGTCATCTTCAACAAATTACATTTGCCAAACCATGAATGCATCCCTTTACGCCATTGTTCTAATAAATTCTTCGTTTTTGCAATCAGGGGCAAGAAATTGAGATCGTACACCCGTGTTAATTTCGCTGGTATTAATGTCCCTAAGTACTTCACCGCCTCTTCTTTCCATTTGAAGCCGAAACTGCTTTTCAGCGCGTTTACCTGGGGTAAAGGTACCCCTATTCCCATCGCTTCTGACTTCCCGAAGTTAATTTTCAGATATGACATAGCCCCAAATTTTTTAAACTCTTGTATTAGATTTGGCAGTGATATACCTGGGCTAGATAATGAAAATAGTAGATCATCCGCATAAGCGGCAATTTTATATTGTTTCTCTTTTATCTTTACCCCCTTTATATCTTGGTTTAATCGAATTCTACATAAGAACGGTTCTAGACTTAAAGCAAAGAGTATGGGCGATAAAGGACATCCTTGCCTTGTGCCATTTCGTATTGGGAAGGCATTTGACAATATACCATTAGCTTTTACCCTAGCTATTGGCTCTGTATAGACTCTGGTGATTTTTTCTAACATCTCTTTCCCTAATCCGATATATTTGAGCACAGCAAACATGAAAGGCCATCCCACCCGGTCAAATGCCTTCTCTGCGTCTGTGCTCAACACTACGCACAGTATCTTTTTTTCCTTTACTACTTGTACTAAGTTAAGGATTCGGGTGGTATTATCCCTTGCTTCCCTTGATGACATGAAGCCTACCTGATCTAAGTGAACTAGGCTAGGGAGGACCTTTGCCAGTCTATTTGCGAGTATTTTAGTAAATATTTTTAGATCCACGTTTAGGAGAGATATTGGTCTATAGCTGCTGCATGATGACGGGTCTTTACCTTCTTTTAATATCAGGGATATATGAGCCGTAAGTGTGTCTCTAGTTAGCTTTCCATCCATGTCTGATGCATTAAACAGTCTTGCTAAATATGGGCCTAGAATGTGAAACAGTGTTTGATAATATTGAATCGTTAGCCCATCTGGGCCTGGTGCTTTCCCCGGTTTCATAGATTTAAGAGCTTGTTGTATTTCTTCGATCGTGATTTCCCTCTCTAGGTCTTCTCGGTCTGCCTCTATCAGTTTGGGGAGCTGTGACTGATCTATATAACTCTCAATATCTTCCATAGATGGTGAGGTTTTTTTCAAGTTATACAGAGAAGTATAATACTTCTCAAATTCTGCTGTTATTTGTGTTGGTAACGTTTTCTTATCCCCTTCTGCCGTAATAATGTGTGGTATGTACGATCTCAATTTCTGCTCTCTTACTGAGCTAGCCAGTAACTTCCCGCATTTATTGCCCGATTCATAATTCATTTTCCGGCATCTTTGGATGGCTGCTTTAGCTTTGTATTGTAGTAGATCCGTTATCTGTTTTCTAATTAACTTCAGCTCTCCCCTCACCGTCTCTGATAAGGTCTGTTTATGTTCTGTCTCCAATGATCTGAGTCTTTCTAAAAGTTGTGTCATTTGCTCTCCCCTTTCCTTTTTTATACGTGCTCCATGCTTGATAAAAATACCCCTCATTACCGATTTATGGGCCTCCCAAAGGGTCCCTGTCTGGCACTCAGGTTGGTCATTAATCTCGAAAAAGATCTTCATCTCCTCTGTGAGTTCCTTCACTACCTCTTCCCTTTGCAGTAAATCCTCATTTAACCTCCAAAAGCGTCTTTTCTGTGTAGGGTTTGATGTCAAGCTATATATTATTGATATTGGAGCATGATCTGACCATGTAATACTGTCTATCTCTGACTTTTTTACTGCCTGTAGTTGAGAGTGGGGTACAAACAGAAGGTCAATTCTAGAATAATTCTTGTGTGGATTTGAGAAAAAGGTATACTCTTTTTCCGAGGGATGCTGTAGTCTCCAAATATCTATCAGTTGAGCTTTATACAAGGCTCTTAGTATTCGTTTTCTCATTCCCGGGGTGAGGGTAGTGGTCCCAGAGGATGTGTCCAATGCTGCTATCAATGGTGCATTGAAGTCCCCTCCCAGGATGTCCCACATTTTTTTTTATCACTTTTATTCCTTGTAATAGAAATAAGCAGGACAGGTCCTCCTTAATGTGAGATCTGTGGTCAAAAAAGACCTCACACCTCACATCTACATTAAAAACAAAACAAAAAAAGAGCCCTTAAAGGCCATTCTACAATACAATATTATGATTCTAGAAAAGTAATTGTTGGTACATTGATTTGTTGGCACCTTAAAAATCTCATTTTTGTATCTATTAAAAAAAAAAAAAAAAGTTACACCAAAAAATTTCCCACCCACACATGGAAATTTCAGTGGGACTCTGTGAGTTCCCTTTGTTGGGATATCTTTAAATCTCTGTATTTAAAACATTATCAAAAATCCATAAGAGTGAGCTTATAAAATGTCACCTTCTTTAGGAATAACACAGACATACGATATGTATTGAAAAGTAAAAAAATGCTAGCGCTCTGAAAGGCCACTGGCCTCGGTGACGTCACGCAGCGTGCGCTGCATTCCAGTTTGGTCCTTGGATACAGCCGAACCCGGAAGACGCTTAGCCGGCTATTGTAAAAATATAAAGTGTAGTGGGTGCCCTAACCAAATTAAGATCCTCCAATCCCAGCTGACGCCTTGTGAAGGGAAACGCGTTGGGTGGAGTAGGCGTGCCGTCACATCACAGAGTGCGGTCCGCACTGCAGGCAACTGCGCCAGTCATCAGAAGGAGCATACTTGTCTCTATGTCCTTGTTGCCATGTAAGTGTCTGTCTTTTTTTGTATAAATCGTGTCTTACGATAATGCACTATTGGCTATACCTCTCATTTTGGTGAGCATACACCGGGTGGGCTGAGCCTCCAACACTCGGTCATTTGCATCCACAAGGAGAAGCAAGTCTAATAGTGTGAGACCAATCGGAACTTAGCCTGGATACCCTTTCTGGGGAGTCTACTTATGGAGCGTATGCCTTGAAACTGAAGGCCCGTACACACGTACCGATCGTCGGCATACAAACGTCGGCGGACGAAAGATCTGCCGATTGTACGCTTGTTAGTATGGTGCCTCCGACAGCCGTCAGCGCACATTCTGCCGACAAGAATCTTTCTTGCAAGCATTTAAATTTTTGTATGCCGACACCAGAGCGGCCGATTGTTCGCCAGTCAGTACAGAATTCGGCCGACAGACAGCAGATTTGCAAGACTGGGCATGCTCAGAAAAGAAAAAACACAGGGAAAGTTAACCATTACATGACATCACTTCTGCAGTCGGCTGTAGTCGGCGGACAAAATTCTTGTGCTGTCTTTGCACTTTTCAACAGACACCGACAGCCCGGGGACAAAAGACGGCCGATCGTTCGCCGACGATCGGTACGTGTGTACTGGCCTTTACCCTAACTTGTCATCTTGTAAGAAGCAATCTACTTACTTGCACTTGTTGGTGTATTATTGCGTCTGGGATTTCTTCTATTGATTCGCTTCATGCACTATTGAAGTGGGATCTGGTAAGGAGCCATTCCACTGCTTATGTTTGTATCACTAGGTGGTGAATACACAGTTGCCTTTTCACTTTGTCTGCAAGGAGTCACGTTCATCGAATTTGTCTATTTAAAGGAGTCACCTATGTATCACATTTTGTGTTGAGAGACTTTTTCCATCAGAACTCACATCACTTTTGTTTGGACTGCATGTATGATTATAGAGGGGTTTTTGTATAGTTCACTATACACCCACACGTTGTATATGTATCTGTATTGATACATATGATTTGTTGCATTTTAATTGAGCACACTCATTTTCTTTACACGCTTAGCCGGCTATTACCGTCTCCCGTCCCATCTCCTTGCTTATACAAATTCGGACGCTGGACCTGCAAGCTTCGCCTCGCTCACCACTGAACCAACTTAAATAATACAAGAGCCTGCCCTTTATCTTCCTTATGTGAGTGTTTCTTTATTGTGTGCATCTCATTTCAATAAATGATACTGCACTTAGAGGCGCTCCGCTTTTTCCTTTTATACAGTATGTAATGACTAGACAGGTAGGTGATCACAGGAAGCACTCAACAATTTATTTCTACCGGTAATCTGGATTTGCCAAGAGGTTTACAGTCAACTTCTTACCTCCAGACATCTGTTTTAAGAGTTCTTTAACCGTATCTGTAAAACAATACATTCTGTTATATTATCTTTAATTAAAAAAATAATAAATATACAGTAATTAAAACATACAATCACAATAGGCAATATTTCTATTTTGGGGGTGGGGGCTCTTTATGTTTTTTTTCCCATTTTCATATTCCCTGCCACCATTCTCTCCTAGTCCAAAATGACATGATCTGCTCCAGTAGCCCCCTAGCAGACCCCCCGTCGCTCACATAATCCAAGAGTCTGAGGAGTCCAAGTGCAGAGCATGTGCCAAGTGGCAGAGCACACATGTCACGGGGGCCGGGCTGCCTGAACCCATAAGAGGAAGCTGGCTGAGGAGGACTAAGATGGCAGGCTTAAATAGAGGATCACTGCAGGACAATGCTGGGATTGCTGGGCAGGTATGTGTTTTACACAGAGGTAAAGAAGGATGGGGGGGGGGGGGCTCTTGAACATACAAAGAACAACAGATGGACATTTTGAATGAATCTGTACTTGGACTATACTAGGAAAATTGGACCCTTAAGAGTAGAACTAAAGTCTTTCTTTGAAAAGTTGTGAACAGGTAGGGTGTTTATTGCAGAAGAAACTTCTTTCAAATGTACACTGGGTATACATTAGAAAAAATCAAAGGGTTAATAGTTATTACAAAAATGAGAAAATGATCTGATGCATCAAAAGTGAGATGCCTCCATCCCTAAATACAATACAATAAAAAATACATGGGTCATGGGACTTTAGATGAGGCAACACACAAAATCAGCATATTAATAGTGATGAGGCAAACACCCTCCTGTTCGGTTCGCACCAGAACATCTCGAACAGGGGAAATGTTCTAGCGAACATACGAACACAAAACTCACAAGTCCTCATTTTAAAGGCTTAAATATAAGTGACTATATATAATCCGCTGGCCAGGGATTTGAACCCACAGCCTCTCACTTGCAAGCCCATTATTCTACCAGCAATGCCACCGAGGCAGCATAAGACTCTCTCTGCCTAACAATTCTCTATCTGAGTTTGACAGCTCTTTTATAGGGCTCTGACGTCACCAGTGCCCCATAATCCACTGCTCAGGTGAAGTGAATAAATTACTGACATCAGTTCAGAAGGGGCGGGGACAATTAATAGGTTTTAATTAAAATCCATAATTAATAATATTCACCCGCTGGCCTGGCGAACACACAGCCTCTTGTTTGCAATCCTGTTATTCTACCAGCTATGCCACAGGACTAGCTGGTTAACCTCAGACTCTCTCTGGCTAACTAACTTCTATCTGAGTTTGACAGCTCTTTTATAGGGCTCTGACGTCACCAGCACCCATAATCCATTTCTCAGGTGAATAAATTACTGACGTCAGTAATTTTATTCACTGCACCTGAGCAGTGGATTATGGGTGGGTGCTGGTGACGTCAGAGCCCTATAAAACAGCTGTCAAATTCAGATAGAAGTTAGTTAGCCAGATAGAGTCTAAGGTTAATCAGCTGCCTGATTAATATTAATTATGGATATTAAATACTTTTATTACATGGAAGAAAACATAGATTTAGTGGTGTAATCAAATGACAGACATCAATTATATGTAATGAGCTAATCCACAATCAATAAACAGGTATACAAATAAAATTTCATATTCATCGCAGTAAAGGCATAAATATTGTCGCATAATAAAATAATCGCTTGTCATCCTAAAACTGAAGAAAAAAAATAAATAAAAACAATTTAAAAACAAATGTATTATTTTTGCTCTGATCTATATACCTCTTGCATCTGCTCCTGATGAGTGGACCAGCTCCACAAAACACGTTGTGTTAGGATGGCAAGTGATTATTTTATTATGCGACAATATTTATGCCTATAATGCGATGAATATGAAATTATATTTTTATACCTATTTATTGATTGTGGATTAGCTCATTACATATAATTGATGTCTGTCATTTGATTGCATAAATAAATCTATTTTATTCTAGCATGTAATAAAAGTATTAATATGCTGATTTTGTGTGTTGCCTTATCTAAAGTCCCATGACCCATGTATTTTCTATTTTAATAGTTATTACAGTATATATACAGTCAGGTCCTTAAATATTGGGACATCGACACAATTCAAATCTTTTTGGCTCTATACACCACCGCAATGGATTTGAAATGAAACAAATAGGGATGCACCGAAATGAAATTCTTGGCCGAAGCCGAATAATAATGAAATGCTTGGCCGAAGGCCGAATACCGAACGCGGTGTTTCGCATTTTTTCCATTTATTTTGCCAATTTTTAGGGGGCACGCTGATGGGCACATTTTATGTTAGGGGCACGCTGATGGGCAAAACAAAACATTTAAATCAGCGTTGCTCTTAACATAAAATATGCCCATTAGCGTGCCCCTTAAAATAAAATATGCCCATCAGAGTGCCCCTTAACATAAAATATGCTCATCAGAGTGCCCCTTAACATAAAATATGCTCATCAGCATGTCCCTTAGCATAAAATAAGGGGCACGCTGATGGCCACATTTTATGTCAAGGGAGCACTCTGTTGGGCACATTTTTTTTCTTTTTTTTTTTTTAAGGGGCACTTTATAGGGCACTCTAATGTAATGAGCATGGCAAGTGGCAACAACATATGGCAGTCTGCACACTAATGCTTGTGCAGCTGCCAGCTACCGTATTCTCCCCCAAATGTGCTCAGCTCCACATCACATACCTGAACTGCAGCCAGAGCCAAAAGCCGCGAACAGGGGGGCGGGGCGTGGACCTAGTGTGAAGGAGCCGCAGTCAGGAGCAGGGGGTGGGACGCGCGCGTGACGTCACACCCCCTACTCGTGGCCGGACAGGACACCGGCGGCGTGTGAGAAGGGAGCCGCGAGCCGCAATGAGGAAGGTGAGCGGTCAGGGCGGAAGCTGACATTGTTCGGCTCAAAATTATTCGGCCTTTTGACTTATTCGGCCGAACCCCGAAAGTGCTATTTTCTCTATTTTCGGCCGAATAATGTTCGGCCGCCGAATATTCGGTGCATCCCTAGAAACAAACAAGATGTGCTTTAACTGCAGACTTTCAGCTTTAATTTGAGGGCATTTACATCCAAATCAGGTGAAAGGTGTAGGAATTACAACCGTTTGTATATGTGCCTCCCACTTTTTAAGGGACCAAAAGTAATGGGACAATTGGCTGCTCAGCTGTTCCATGGCCAGGTGTGTGTTATTCCCTCATTATCCCATTTACAAGGAGCAGATAAAAGGTCCAGAGTTCATTTCAAGTGTGCTATTTGCATATGGAATCTGTTGCTGTCAACTCTCAATATGAGATCCAAAGAGCTGTCACTATCAGTGAAGCAAGCCATCATTAGGCTGAAAAAACAAAACAAACCCATCAGAGAGATAGCAAAAACATTAGGTGTGGCCAAATCAACTGTTTGGAACATCCTTAAAAAGTAAAAAAAGCAACGTGAGCTCAGCAACACCAAAAGACCCGGAAGACCACGGAAAACAACTGTGGGGGGTGACCGAAGAATTCTTTCCCTGGTGAAGAAAACACCCTTCACAACAGTTGGCCAGATCAAGAACACTCTCCAGGAGGTAGGTGTATGTGTGTCAGATCAAGAACACTCTCCAGGAGGTAGGTGTATGTGTGTCAAAGGTCAACAATCAAGAGAAGACTTCACCAGAGTGAATACAGAGGGTTCACCACAAGATGTAAACCATTGGTGAGCCTCAAAAACAGGAAGGCCAGATTAGAGTTTGCCAAACAACATCTAAAAAAGCCTTCACAGTTCTGGAACAACATCCTATGGACAGATGAGACCAAGATCAACTTGTATCAGAGTGATGGGAAGAGAAGAGTATGGAGAAGGAAATGAACTGCTCATGATCCAAAGCATACCACCTCATCAGTGAAGCATGGTGGTGGTAGTGTCATGGCATGGGCATGTATGGCGGCCAATGGAACTGGTTCTCTTGTATTTATTGATGATGTGACTGCTGACAAAAGCAGCAGGATGAATTCTGAAGTGTTTCGGGCAATATTATCTGCTCATATTCAGCCAAATGCTTCAGAACTCATTGGACGGCGCTTCACAGTGCAGATGGACAATGACCCGAAGCATACTGCGAAAGCAACCAAAGAGCTTTTTAAGGGAAAGAAGTGGAATGTTATGCAATGGCCAAGTCAATCACCTGACCTGAATCCGATTGAGCATGCATTTCACTTGCTGAAGACAGAACTGAAGGGAAAATGCCCTAAGAACAAGCAGGAACTGAAGACAGTTGCAGTAGAGGCCTGGCAGAGCATCACCAGGGATGAAACCCAGCGTCTGGTGATGTCTATGTGTTCCAGACTTCAGGCTGTAATTGACTGCAAAGGATTTGCAACCAAGTATTAAAAAGTGAAAGTTTGATTTATGATTGTTAATCTGTCCCATTACTTTTGGTCCCTTAAAAAGTGGGAGGCACATATACAAACAGTTGTAATTCCTACACAGTTCACCTGATTTGGATGTAAATACCATCAAATTAAAGCTCAAAGTATGCAGGTAAAGCACATCTTGTTTGTTTCATTTCTAATCCATTGTGGTGGTGTATAGAGCCAAAAAGATTAGAATTGTGTCCATGTCCCAATATTTATGGACCTGACTGTATATGTTATGTTAATATTATTTTCATCAATTATCAAAATGGAAAGTAAATGAAGAGAGGAGAAATCCAAATCAATATATGGTGTGACCCCTCCTTTGCCATCTTCTATCTAGGTAGACTTGCACACAGTTTTTGAAGGAATTTGTCAAGTAGGTTGTTCCAAACATCATGGAGAACTAAGCACAGATCTTCTGGGGATGTCGGCTGCCTGCAATCCTTCTGTCTCTTCATGTCATCCCAGACAGACTCCATTATGGTGAGATCAGGGCTCTGAGGGGGCCAAACCATCACTTTCAGGATTCCTTGCTCTTCTTTACGCTGAAGAAGATAGTTCTTAACCACTTGCCGAACAGCCGCCGTCTATATACGTCGGCAGGTTCCTGTGAAACGCTGTACCTGTATGGAGCGATCCTGGGCGCCCACTCACCAGCAAGGAAGCCGATGCAAGGGGCCGGCGGCTGCGATTACCGCCGGGCATCCGCGGTCGCTCCCCGTGGAGAGAGAACGGCGGTCTGCTGTTGTAAACACAGCAGACCGTTTTCCTCTCAGGAATCAGCACAGAGTGCCTGTGTTCCATTTGATCGCCCCTGGTGTTAACCCCTTCCCTGCCAGTGACATTTTTACAGTAACAGTGCATATTTTTAGCACTGATTACTGTAGTAATGTCACTGGTCCCCCCAAAAGTGTCAAAAATGTCAGTTAGGGGTCCGATCTGTCCACCGCAATGTCGCAGTTCCGTAAAAAATAGCAGATGGCCGCCACTACTAATAAAAAAATAATAATAATACATCCAATAAAGATATTTTGGACGAAAAAAATAAATAAATAAAAATTCCATAAATCTTTCCGTTAGTTTGTAGTCGCGATAAGTTTTGCGCAAACAAATTAAAATACGCTTATTGGGATTTTTTTTTTTTTTTTTTACCAAAAACATGTAGCAGAATACAAATTGGCCTGAAATAATGAAAAATTTAGATTAAATTTTTTTTTTTTGGGAATGTTATATAGCAGAAAGTGCAACATGTTTTTTTTTTTTTTTTTTTTTTTTAGAATTGTGGCTTTTTTTGTTTGTAGCGCTAAAAAATACAAATCTCACAGGTGATCAAATACCACCAAAAGAAAGCTCTATTTGTGGGAAAAAAGGACATCATTTGGGTACAGCCTCCCACGACCGCGCAATTGTCAGTTAAAGTAACGCAGTGCCGTATCGCAGAAAATGGCCTGGTCATTAAGTGGGAAAATCTTCCGTTCCAGAACTGGTTAATGACATTGGCTGTATGTTTAAGATGGTCCTCCGCAAACCAGTCCTCTCATGAACCTGCCCTGGGTGCTCTGAGGGAAAACCAAGGAATATGTATTTCTAAAAAATCTTCGGTTACAAGATGTTCTTCCATCCATCAGCAGTAAATATATCTGTTATGTTCACATGGACACGTTGACATGATTTGTATGTAGTATCTCTAATTTTATAATGTATTCTGTAGATTTCACAACCCCCTGATGAAGACCACGACTACATTGGGTTGAAACGCGTCGGTGTACCAATATTTGGTAGCGATAATGCAACCATGAATGTAGTGTTCTTCTCTTGCATGTTGTCATATTGAATGGTACTAAGAGTTGTAACCAGAGCTAATATTTTAATCCCTTGTGGAATACCGTATTTATCGGTGTATAACACGCACCTCAAATTTGGGAGGGAAATTTCAGGAAAAAGTTTGAAGTTTGAAATAAACAGCTGTGAACTCAGAACTTTTTTTAAAATCAAATGCAGCCTCACCAGTGTCCATCAATGCAGCCTCGCCAGCGCAGTGTCCATCAATGCAGCCTCGCCAGCGCAGTGTTCATAAATTCAGCCTCGCCAGCGCAGTGTCCATAAATGCAGCCTCGTCAGTGCAGTGTCCATCAATGCAGCCTCGCCTGTGCAGTGTCCATCAATGCAGCCTCGCCTGTGCAGTGTCCATCAATGCAGCCTCGCCTGTGCAGTGTCCATCAATGCAGCCTCGCCAGTGCAGTGTCCATCAATGCAGCCTCGCCTGTGCAGTGTCCAGGAATGCAGCCTCGCCTGTGCAGTGTCCATCAATGCAGCCTCGCCAGCGCAGTGTCCATCAATGCAGCCTCGCCAGCGCAGTGTCCATCAATGCAGCCTCGCCTGTGCAGTGTCCAGGAATGCAGCCTCACCAGCGCAGTGTTCATAATTGCAGCCTCATCAGCGCAGTGTCCATCAATGCAGCCTCGCCTGTGCAGTGTCCATCAATGCAGCCTCGCCTGTGCAGTGTCCAGGAATGCAGTCTCGCCAGCGCAGTGTTCATAATTGCAGCCTCATCAGCGCAGTGTCCATCAATGCAGCCTCGCTTGTGCAGTGTCCATCAATGCAGCCTCGCCAGCGTAGTGTCCATCAATGTAGCCTCGCCAGTGCAGTGTTCATAAATTCAGCCTCGCCAGCGCAGTGTTAATAAATGCAGCTTCGCCAGCGTAGTGTCCACCAATGCAGCCTCGCCAGTGCAGTGTCCATCAATGCAGCCTCGCCAGTGCAGTGTCCATCAATGCAGCCTCGCCAGCGCAGTGCCCATCAATGCAGCCGCGCCAGCGCAGTGTCCATCAATGCAGCCTCGCCAGCGCAGTGTTCATAAATGCAGCCTCATCAGCGCAGTGTCCATAAATGCAGCCTCGCCTGTGCAGTGTCCATCAATGCAGCCTCGCCTGTGCAGTGTCCAGGAATGCAGCCTCGCCAGTGCAGTGTTCATAAATGCAGCCTCTCCAGCGCAGTGTCCAGCAATGGAGCCTCACCAGCACAGTGTCCAGGAATGCAGCCTCGCCAGCACAGTATCCATAAATGCAGCCTTGCCAGCGCAGCGTCCAGCAATGCAGCCCCGCCAGCGCAGTGTCCATTGCAGCCTCGCCAGCGCCATTGCACAAAGTGGGGGCAGGCCAGGCCGAGGAGAAGGAACAACGAGCGGCAGCTGTGAACTTGATTCCTGGCGCCTATGATAGACGTCACATGTTCCGGCCACTGTGCTGTCTATCATAGGAGGTGGGACTTCCTATGACAGCGTCCTTCCTTCTCCTTGGCCCGACCTGCCCCCCTCTGCCTCTCCGCACTGCCACTGGTTTGGCCCCCACAGAGCCCTGATCTCACCATTATGGAGTCTGTCTGGGATGACATGAAGAGACAGATGGAATTAAGGCAACCGACATCCACAGAAGATCTGTGCTTAGTTCTCCAAGATGTTTGGAACAACCTACCTGTTGAGTTCCTTCAAAAACTGCGCAACTCTACCTAGAAGAATTAATGCTGGTTTGAAAGAAAAGGGATGGTCACACCAAATAAAGCTGGCATTGAGATTTTAGTTGTTTTTTTTTATTATTATTATTATTATTATTATTATATGCTGCATTAATTAGTTATGGAGGGGATGGTGGTGAGGGTTGTCAAGCTGGGAATCCGTTCCTGTTAGGGAGATTTAATCAGTGACTGTTGAACACTTACCATAAATGATTAACTTAATCCAATCAGCACCGGGTGCACTGCCCCACAATCCTGCAGAGAAAAAAGATTGCATTAGTGCTGAATACAATGAGGAATGGATCACAGGTATGAATTGTAAATTAACTTATAGTATTTATTAGTCACATAGCAGTCGATAACAGCAAATAAAATTTGGTAAAATAATGCATGCGGTGAAACAGTTGTGAAAGTTCAATTCACTAAGAATTTAGCGTTAAATACCAAATGTGGTATTTGTTAGATTTTGGGGTAATTACCGCATTATTTAATTCAATAGAGTACAGCATTGAGCTGGTTGAGCATTGAGCTGGTTGAACATTGAGCTGGTTGAGCATTGAGCTGGTTGCTAGGAGTGGGTCAGGAAGCTGTCTGCCGAGTCCTTAACAATGGATGACTCATTAGCTGTCAGTGGGTTCCCCGCTGACAGCTGATTGTAAAAAAAACCACGCCGATAGTTAAACAGTATGAAAAGAAAACTGCGTGGGGTCCCCCGCCACCTCAAAGCACCTTGTCCTCATGTTGATGGGGACAATTGGGAAATAGGAAATAGCAAAACATGGACTTTACTGGCACGGGTATATAAAATGTAACATTTAGACCCCGTTCACACCGGGGCGACCTGTCAGGCGACTTGGTCACCTGACAGGTCGCCGTAGGTCGCCTGCCATAGAGAAGCTGTGGACCCGTTCTAATAGGAGCAACACAAGTCACTCCAACTTAGAAAAAGGGTCCGGAGCTTCTTTGGGGCGACCTGGAGCGACCTGCATTGACTTCAATGATATGAAGTCCGTGCCAGCCGCTCCGAGGTCGCGGTGTGAGCTGTGCACCGTGACATGTGAGGTCGCCCCGGCAAGTAGCGTCGCCCCAGTGTGAACGGGGTCTTATTAGAAATTATTAAAAGTGTAGAACATATAAATGGCAACACTTGCCAACACAAACAAAAAATATATCAACACCAAAAGAAAAGGTTGATGATTTCCAAACTACCATCAAGTATAATGCAAGCATAAGTCTGTGTAGACTCTAACAATAGCCATACTGTATATTACCCCAAGAGATAACACTTCCCCTCCTGGGGAAATGTAGATAAAGTGGCCACGGATGTCCCGAGTAGACAGAGTGTGAATTAGGCTGACATGTTTCGCAGGTGTGCTTCATCTGGAGCTTAGGTTCATCAATCTGCAAGGGTACTTGCAAATAGGGTAAATCAAGGGGGGTGATCAAAGGAGCCAACAAGATTAAGCCGAGGAAGCCTTGTAGATATCAACAAATATTTGTTGATATCTACAAGCGCATTAATCCAAATCCAACCGGGACTGCGGTTACAGCAGGTAGGAAATTGGCCTCTGAGTGGTCAATGAAGGTGAGGTAAGATTTATGAGACTCATGTAGAAAGAAGTCAAACAGCATAAATGGAATCCCAGACAGCAGGCTTAAAGTTCAATCACCCCACCCAGGGAGGGGGAAAATCCACCAATGGTGTGATTGATCTTGGGATGATTGAACTTTAAGCCTGCTGTCTGGGATTCCATTTATGTTGTTTGACTTCTTCTTACCTGAGTCTCAGAAACCTTACCTCACCTTCATTGACCACTCAGTGGTCTTTCAGAGGCCAATTTCCTACATGTTGTAACCGCAGTCCCAGTTGGATTTGGATCAATGCTCTTGTAGGTATCAAAAAGTATACTCCAGGTTAAACTTGCCGACTTCCTCTGATTAATCGTGTTGGCTCCTTCGATCACCCCCCTTGATTTACCCTATTTGCAAGTACCCTTGCAGAGTGATGAACCAAAGTTCCAGATGAAGCACACCTGTGAAACATGTCA
The DNA here is from genome assembly GCF_965119305.1 of Pelophylax lessonae. Classification (NCBI taxonomy): domain Eukaryota; kingdom Metazoa; phylum Chordata; class Amphibia; order Anura; family Ranidae; genus Pelophylax; species Pelophylax lessonae. The sequence goes on from NC_138768.1 coordinate 882,661,009, forward strand.
GCCTAATTCACACTCCGCCTACTCGGGATATCTGTGACCACTTTATCTTCAGTTCCCCAGGAGGGGAAGTGGTATCACTTCTTCTCCCCTCTCCTTGGGTTAACTTAACAAACTAATCTGAAACTAACCAAATTTTTTCCTCGTGACCATCTCTAGTCAGTTATTCTTTTATCGTATTTTGAGTCTACATCATTCTTGTGTTCCTGCTGAGGTTTACAGAAATATATACGAGTGAGGTTGTGGCCTCGCACAGGGTAGGACAAGAGCAGGGGACCCAAATCTACCAGCCGCTTCTGATAGGGTAGTGCTACACATATAACAAATTACAATGTAACAATTAATTATTCTGATTTGGTTCTATGATAAATTGTACAGGTAAGATTTTTTTGCCTCGTTAGTTAATGACCATTTCTGATTCTGCTCACCTTGAAGATATATTAAGTCATATTCAGGCTTCTCCTCCAATAAACATCCTCCTTTAAACTTACTTCCCAGATGTTCAGTCTTTACATAGCATTGGTGGGCAGGAAATCCGGACCTGTGTGGAGTGAACTCAAACCAAGCTTCTGAAATGAGAAGATTTTCCTCCAGTTATTGTCCATTCAGAGATGTCTCCTCTACACACTGAAGAGTCATCTCTACTTCCTCTCCATTGAAAACAATGACCTTCAATGAGCTTCATGAGGGACAAGAAAAAAAATAAAAAAATACAAGCAAAGAAAAGAGCAACTGTAAATCTGGCCATGGGCCACGAACTAGAAGAATTTTGCTTGAAAGCATTTGTTTTTGAAACATTCACCTAATATTTAATAGTTGTTGGGGTTCAAAACAATGTTCATTTTTGACTGTAGTGGTGAGAACATTGGAGAGCAGGAAGTAAAATTTGAACAAACAGATTTCTTCTTTGTTTGTTTTTGTTTATTAACAAAGATTTTTTTTTTATTATTGAAATGTATAAAACCCCACACACAGAATTTGTCCCATCATTGAGTAGAACATATCATATAACATCTTTGGTAAGTTAAATTAACCAAGTTTATAATTTATTTTCCATCCACCTATACAGCAGGTCTCCATATATTACACAACTATTTGCATTCTTCTCAGTGGAACTCTCAACAATAACCAGTGAATTCCAAACCTCTTCTCTCTCTATCCGGTCGAACCTCATGCCTTCCCACTTGAGGCCCTCATGGTAATGTCAGGGTTTTTTTTTTTTTTAAATGATAAAATATTATTTTAAGGAAAACTAAACTAAACATCAAATAGGCTAAGACAAATGTGTCACCTGTATTTTTCTGCATGCCAACATCTCAAAAGGGCCCCAACGTAGCCGTCAGAAGATCACCTCAAAGACTATACTCAGAATACTTTATCATCAGGAAAGATCTGTGTTCTACTTTATAGTATAACCTCTCAGGGCTATACATAGCCCCTTTGTCAGTCTAAAGTGGCACAGGTTATCCATGTTTGTTACTTTGTTGACCACTTGGGGCAATTTGTCTCATATGGAGCTACTGTTTAATGCTCTTGGGGTCACAGTAAGTGCTGAAATTTGAAGCCCTTGTAAGGGACCCAGTTAAGCTAATTGTGCATTCCCTATTGTGTTCATGTTTTATTCTGCTACATTTCTTTGGTAAAAAGAACCCAAATCAGTGTATATCTAGTCTGCATGAAAGTTATAGCATTTACAAACTATAAAACTATAGTATATATCTTATTTCTTTTTTTGTTTTTTTTGTTTTTATAATTTTGTATCGAAAGTTTTCAAATACATTTCAAAACAATATGCAGTAGCCGGGTTAGGTGATAGACATATGATACACTGTAATTGGTTTTACAATAGAGAAAAAAACAGGGATAAGAAATCCAACAAGCTACAAACTTATGCCATCCAGTCATCTGCAGTGATAGAGATCTAAAACATTAGTAACCTGATTCTTATATCAACAATAATGATGCACTGAGTTAGTGTAAATTCACCCAATAAAGTTGTTGTAGCATTCGGACCATATGTACCAAGCTTTTTCTTCCCATAGCTGCGAACAATTATCCACTGTTAGAAGGAGTTCATAGGTGTGATGTAGTTGGTCATGCTGATCATGTCTCTAAGTTTTGGGGGTTCAGATTACCTCCACATTTTCAAAATAGATAGTCTAGCTGCCAGGAGTATATGGATTACTATTTTTTGCATTTAAAAGGGTATTTGATCGCTATTTAGATTGAGCGTGCTGGCTCAGGGGAGGGGATTATGGAGTGCTTGGTCACTTTGTTTAGTAGCTGGAAAACTTCTATCCAGAACCCTTGTATATAAGAGCATTCCCAATGTATGTGCAGTGTACATGTTCTCCAACACCAACACTGTGGGTCAGTGTGTCCATTGAACTTGGCTAGGATTGAAGGGGTTTAATATCATCTCTGGGTTATTTTTTTGAGTAAACTTCCACAGGGCAGTGCAAGACGTTATTATATATATGGAAGTGAATGCTGATTTCCATTGGAGCGGAGTGAATTTATTTTGCAGATGTTTTTCCCCACTTACAGAAGGGAAGGATTGCTGTGAATACTGTTTTTTTCCCCAAGAAGGGAATAAAATAAAGATATGCCTTTCTTCCTCTGCGTGGATGGGTTTAAGTATGCCTGTATCGATAGGGGCAGTGGCGTAGCGTGGCTTGTCAGCGCCCGGGGCAAGGTAAGTAATTTGCGCCCCTACACAAACCTACTAGACCACTACACTGACACAGATGACCACTATAGAGACCTACCTTATTCCTACACTGACCTACCTGATTACTATACTGACACCTACACTGACCCCACCCCCCCCCCATACACTGACACCTACACTGACCACTACAGAGACCTACCTTATTCCTACACTGACCTACCTGATTACTATACTGACACCTACACTGACCCCCCCCATACACTGACACCTACACTGACCCCCCCTACACTGACACCTACACTGATCCCACTCACTGACCGCCCTTCACTGACCCCCCCTACATTGACCCCCCCCATACACTGACCCCCCCCTACACTGACACTCCCCCTACGCTGAAACCCTCTACCTTCCCTTTTACACTGACCCCCCTACACTTACCCCCCTATACTGACACCAACACTGACTTCTCCATACACTGACACCTATACTGACCTCCCCATACACTGACTCTCTCATACACTGACCCCCCCACACACTGACCCCCCACATACACTGACCCCTCCTACACTGACCCCCCATTCACTGTCACCTGCACTGACACCTACACTGACACCTACACTAAACCCCCTTCACTAACCCCCCCCTACACTGGCACATACACTGACCCCCCCTACATTTCCACATACACTGACCCCTACACTGACACCTATACTGACACCCCCATACACTGACACCCCCCTACACTGACCCCCATACACTGATACCTCCATACACTGACACCTAAACTGACCTCCTTACACTGACACTCCTATACACTGGCCCCTACACTGACACCTATACTGCCCCCCCTACACTGACCCCCCTACACTGACCCCCCCACATTCCCACATACACTGACCCTCCCTACACTGACCCCCCCATACACTGACCCCTACACTAACACCTATACTGACACCCAGAGTTGTATAAAGTACTCAAAACCCATACTTGAGTAAAAGTACAAGTGCTCGATCAAAAAGTGACTTGAGTAGAAGTGGAAGCGCTCTATCAAAAAGTGACTTGAGTAGAAGTACTAAAGTATACAACATTTTTTGTACTTAAGTATTGCAAGTAGTTTTTAAAAAAATTTTGCTACTCAAGTACTGAAAGTAAAAGTACAAGTACTGTGTTGTGTAGTTATTAAAGAAAGAAGTCAAAAGTTTGAACATCATATTGTTTTTTATTATTTCAAATGCAGCTTTTATTTATACATATAGTAGCATTTATTTTTGTATGCGCTGATAATACACATGTTTTGAGCTTCATGAAAGCTGCCATCTACTGTTCTGGCAGTGGTAATTTTTATAATAGTAATGAGTAACTATGCAGCACAAAAAAAAAATATCGGAGTAGAAGTATTGAAATCATCGAAAAAATGTAGTGAAGTAAAAGTGGAAGTAGGAGAAAAAAATTCTACTCTAGGAAAGTACAGATACCGCCTTTTGGTACTTATGTACAGTAGTGAAGTAGTTCTACTTAGTTACTATACATCTCTGCTGACACCCCTACACTAACACCTATATTTATCCCCCATACACTGACCCCTACACTGACCCCCTCACACACTGACACCTACACTTACCCCTACACTAACCCCCTACACTGACACCCCCCCCATACACTGACCCCCCCTACATTTCCACATACACTGACCCCCCCTACACTGACCCTCTTCTACATTTCCGCATACACTGACCCCCCCCTACACTAACACCTATACTGACCCCCCATACACTGGCCCCTACACTGACACCTACACTGACCCCTACACTAACACCCCCTACACTGACCTCCACATACACTGACCCCTACATTTCCACATTCACTGACCCCTACACTAACACCTACTGTATACTGACACCCATACACTGACTCCCCCATAAACTGACCCCCCCATACACTGGCACCTACACTGACCCCTACACTAACACCCCCTACACTGACCCCTATACTGACACCCCCCCCCCATGCCCACTTCCCTGGGCCCCTCAGGGGCAGGCAGCACATCACTTACCTTGTTCTGTGTCCAGACACTGGCGACTCGAGGAGGCGATCCGGAGCAGAGGGGAGAGACAGCGTGTCGGCGGCCGGCCTGGACAGGAGGGGGAGACTCCGGAAGCGGAGAACCGGCTCACAGGCAGAGTGATATCAAGTGCACTTCGCCTGTGAGAGGAGGAGTCATACAGAGGAAGCACATGGCTGCAGTAGAGAGCAGAGCCGCGTGCTTCCTCTGGCTCCTCCTCCCACAGGCGGAGTGCACTTGATATTACTCCGCCTGTGAGCCGGTACTACGGAGGAAATAGCAGCTCCCTTCTCAGTCATAACAGCTGAGCTCACCTCTGACACTGCCGTCCTCAGCCCTGCAGGGATATCGCCCTGCGCTCGCGGGTGTCCGTGAGTGCAGGGCGAAATGCGGGAGACTTGAGATGTCTGTAAAGGGACACTATGATCCCGCGGATGGCAGGCGTGGGATGCGCCCCCCTAAATGTTGCGCCCGGTGCAAGTGGAACCCTCTGCACCCCCCACGCTACGCCACTGGATAGGGGTATAGTAGATTGTAGATGGGGGTTACGTTTAATGCAAGTGGCTATTTGCAAATATTGGTAGTAGTCTGACTGCTGAAGATTAAGTTCCAAGAGGAATTTTTAAAAGGTTTTAGGTGTCTGCCTTCAAAGAGCGCATTTAGCAGTACAGGACCATTTTTTGCCCAGTTAGAGAGGTGTAGGTCAGGAATGAAAAATTTTAGACTTGTGATAGGTTGTTTGTTTAGCAGTTATCGGGGTCTCTGTCTTGGTGGAAGTTACAAGTCTCCACCAGGCCTGCACTGAGGCCTTGATGGTAGGGGAGTATAGAGTGGGGAGGGGAGATCTGGGCCGTTGGCTACAAAGCCAAAGTTGCAGATGATTAAGGGGTATGGCATTTAATTTAGGTTTTACCCATATGTTTGAACAATTCCTTTATCTGTGCTAACAGTGTTGCATGGTAATAATCGACTATATTCGTAAGGTTGAAGCCTCTGTTGTTTTACATTTTAAACCTCACCTTCCCCTGCGATCCCCCTCCCTCCTTCCCCGCCATCCTCCCCTGCCATCCTCCCCTGCCGTCCTCCCCCACCGTCCCCCCCTGCCGTCCTCCCGGCGGATGTCGGCACCTGCCTTCCCGTTCCCTTCCCTGCGAGCGTTGCGATGCAGGGGGGTGAAACTGACTGCAATTTTAAAAAATGTAAATACACTAAATTACATGATACAAAGCTGTGATCGGATTACACTGTATCATGCCATTTCACCACAGGAGTAATCCATTAGGATCACAGCTTTGTATTATGTCATTTGTGTATTTACACTTTTGAATTTGCCACCGGTTCCACCCCCCTGCATCGCAACGTTCGCAGGGAGGGAACCTGAAGGCAAGTGTCGGCAATCGGCCGTGTACAGAGAGGGGAGAGACAGTGAGGGTGGCGGGGGAGGACGGCGGGGGATCGCAGGGAAGGTGAGTAACATTCTGGGGTAATCCCAAATGTGGCTCGGGGTTATCCCTTTTGGTACTGAAAGTTAACCCCGAGCCACACTCGGGAATACCACCAGGGATGTTAAGGAAGGATTTGGGAATATGGATTGGTAAGGTCCTAAAAAGATAAAGGAGTTTTGGGAGGGTATTCATTTTGAACGCTGCTAGGTGCCCTGCCCAGGAAAATTCAAATTTAGATAGAGATTCTAGTTCTTGGAAGAATTGTTGTCTAAATGGAATGAAGTTGGCATTGAAGAGATGTTTTGTGCTGTTGGTAAGTTTTATGCCAAGGTAGTTTAGTCCTGAATCTCTCCAGAGGTAGGGGTAGGATAGTTCTAAAAGATTCTGTGAAACCCTGTCCAATCCTAAATTAAGGATGTGGTACTTGAATTCATTAACCTTATAGTATGAAATTCCTCTGAATTCCACAAGGGCTGTTTGAATTCTTGGTAGGAATGATAGTGGGTGAGCAACCATGAGGATGACATCTTCCGCAAAAAAGCTAATCTTGTGATGGCATTTCCCTACTGTGATTCCCGAGATGGATGGATCTGCTCTAATACGTGCCGCCAGCGGTTCCATAAATATTAGGGGAGATAGGGGGCATCCTTGCCATTAGTAATTGTGAATGGGCAGGAGAGCATTTAGTCCATATATACCTGAGCAGTCGAGATAGAGCATAAGGCAGTGATGGCCGAGAGGATTTTATCCTTGAAGCCAAATTTTGACAGGACTGCTTGTAAGTATGTCCAGTTAACTCTGTTGAACTCCTTCTCTGCATCCAAAGAGAGGGGCAGAGAAGGCGTTAGTGTCTTTTCTACATGGTGGATGATGTTTATCAGGCATCTGGTAGCGTCTGAGGACTGCCTTCCTTTTGTAAATCCCGCCTGGTCAATGTGGCTAAGGGAGGGTAGGACATCCATTGCTACAATTTTGGCATAACCTTTGAGGTCTCTGTTAAAAAGGGATATCACCCTAAAGTTTTGTGGAGTGTCCGGAGATTTCTCTAGTTTAGGTAAGGTAATTACTAAGGGTTTAAGCATTTCTTTTGGGAAGCCTGAGGAGGAGCTTCATAGTAACTACTGAATGCATCTGCCATCTCTTGTGGGTTGGTTAGTTTGTGTTTGGAGAATGGGTGTATAATATAGAGAATTTTGGATTTATTGTGGTGGCCTCGGATACAAAGTGCCAACATTTTCCCCGCTTTGTTGGAAGTTGTATAGTGTTTAGCTTTAAGGTTGTGTTGTTTTTCAAACAAGTCTAACAGTAGGGTTCAGAGTTCGTGGCAAAGAGCTAGGAGTCAGTGCTGAATGGTTTGGCCAGGTGTGGTTTGGTTTTGGGAATCAGCCTGGGCAATTTCTTTGATCAATGCCCTGTTTCCTCTTCTTTTTGGCCGAGAACTCAATTGAATTAGAACAGCCCTGATAAAGGCTTTATGAGCTGTCTATAGTTTAGCTTGGTCTGACACAGAACCATTGTTGTTATTGAAAACGTCCTCCAGTTGGGTCTGCAGTTGATCTGCATAGGGGGGATGTTTTAATAACATGTATTAGCCCTCCAAACCTTGTAAGGTGCTGGGGATGAAGGGTTGGAAATGGAGATACTTGCTGGCGCGTAATTAGACCAGGTGATTGTTTCTATCTCAGACCTGCTAATCTTCTCCAATAACCATTTGTCTACTAAAAAATAGTCAATTAGAGAATATGTGAACAGGTGAGAAGAAGGTGTAACCATGTTCTGTATTGTGGTCACAACGCCAAACATCATATAAAGCATTAGTATGGAGAAATTTAACCATGAGGAGCCTCTTCTCTCTTTTTAGCTCTAGCTTCATTGGAACCTTGGCTTAGGCTTCAATTGATGTCAGCCCTATATGTTGGACTTTTCATATCATGTATAGAACATTATAGACTTTTTTTAGACTGTGCAGCTGATGCGCCTGATTCATGTTTTTTTATTTTTTTAATGCCTCTTCTAAAGATGATACACAAGAAAGCCCGCAAACAGTTTGCTGAAGACAAGCAGACTAAGGACATGGATTACTGGAACCATCTCCTGTGTTCTGATGAAACCAAGACAAACTTATTTGGTTCAGATGGTGTCAGGCGTGTGGCAACCAGGTGAGGAGTACAAAGACAAGTGTGTCTTGCCTACAGTCAAGCATGGTGGTGCGAGTGTCATGGTCTGGGGCTGCATTGAGGGAACCGTGAATGCCAACATGGACTGTGACATACTTAAGCAGAGCATGATTCCTCCCTTTGGGGACGGGGCCGCAGGGCAGCATTCCAACATAATGACCCCAAACACACCTCCAAGATGACCACTACCTTGCTAAAGAAGCTGAAGGTAACAGTGATTGACAGGCCAAGCATGTCTCCAGACCTAAACCCTATTGAGCATCAGTGGGGCATCCTCAAACAGAAGGTGCTGGGTCTCTAACCTCCACCAGCTCCGTGATGTCATCATGGAGGAGTGGAAGAGGACTCCAGTGGCAACCTGTGAAGCTTTGGTGAACTCCATTTCCAAGAGGGTTAAGGCAGTGCAGGAAAATAATGGCGGCCACAAAAAATATTGACACTCTGGGCCCAATTCGGACATTATTACTTAGAGGTGTACTAATTTTTGTTCCCAGTGGTTTAGACATTAATGGTTGTGTGTTGAGTTATTTTGAGGGGACAGCAAATTTACACTGTAAACTGTACACTGTACTGTACACTCACTACTTTACATTGTAGCATAAATTCCTTACAGGATGTCTCCAACTTACAAGCTGACCTCAATGCACTGTTTCATTGGGCAACTATGTGGCAAATGAGGTTTAATGTTGATAAATGTAAAGTTATGCACTTGGGGGTTAAGGATATGCATGCATCATACATACTAGGGGGAGTAGAACTGGGGGAATCCATAGTGGAGAAGGATCTGGGGGAATCCGTAGTGGAGAAGGATCTGGGGGAATCCATAGTGGAGAAGGATCTGGGTATTCTGGTAGATCACAGGCTTAATAGCAGCATGCAATGCCAAGCTGCAGTTTCCTAAGCAAGCAAAGTCATTTCTTGTATTAACAGAGGCATGGACTCCAGAGAGAGAGATATAATTTTGCTCCTGTACGAGTAAGACCTCATCTGGAATATGCAGGTCAGTTTTGGACACCAGTTCTTAAAAAAGGATATCGGAGAATTGGAGAAAGTGCAGAGAAGGGCAACCAAACTGATAAGAGGCATGGAGGAGCTCAGCTATGAGGAAAGATTAGGGGAACTGGATTTATTCTCTCTTGAGAAGAGGAGATTAAGGGGGGATATGATCAACATGTATAAATACATAAGGGGTCCATATAGTGAACTTGGTGTTGAGTTGTTCACTTTAAGGTCATCACAGAGGACAAAGGGGCACTCTTTACGTCTAGAGGAAAACCGATTTCGCCTCCAGATATGGAAAGATTTCTTCACGAGCTGTGAAAATGTGGAATAGACTCCCTCCAGAGGAGGTTCTGGCCAGCTCACTAGATTGCTTCAAAAAAAGGTCTGGATTCGTACATAATATACGTGGGTACTAAAAATTTTTTTGGGTAAAGTTGATCCAGGGAATATCCGATTGCCTCTCGGGGGATCAGGAAGGATTTTTTTCCCCTGCTGTAGCAAATTGGATCATGCTTTACTGTTTTGTTTTTTTTTTTTTCGCCTTCCTCTGGATCAACTGCTGGTATAGGATTGTGTATATGGGATTGTATGGTTGGGTTTTCAATACTGTTTTTTTTTTTTTGTTGGTTGAACCAGATGGACTTGTGTCTTTTTTCAACCTGACTAACTATTTATTTATGTAGCAAAGTGTAATTTCTTCAGTGTTGTCACATGAAAAGATAGAATAAAATATTTACAAAAATGTGAGGGGTGTACTTACTTTTGTGAGATACTGTAAATCTTTATATAACTAGAAGGATCGCCAGCAGGAGGAAGGAGGTCCTTATTCCTCTATATGGATCTTTATATCACTAGAAGAATCAACTGGAAGAGGGAAGGGGGGGCCTGATTCCTCTATATAGATCTTTATATCACTAGAGGGGTCACCAGGAGGAGGAAGGAGGTCCTGATTCCTCTATATAGATCTTTATATCACTAGAGGTGTCACCAGCAGGAGGAAGGAGGTCCTGATTCCGTTATATATAGATCTTTATATCACTGGAGGGGTCACCAGCAGGTGGAAGGAGGTCCTGATTTCTCTATATAGATCTTTAGTGAGACCTCATTTAGAATAATGTGTCCAGTTCTGTAGACCTCACTTACAGAAAGATATTGATAAGGTAGAACAAGTCCAGAGACGGGTAACAAAAATGGTTAAAGGTCTGGGGGATAAAACATATTGAGAGCGACTTCAGGAAGTTAAAATGTAGAGTCCGGAGGAAAGAAGGGAAAGGGGAGACGTGATTGAACCTCTAAATACATCAAGGGGGTCAGTAAGGTTTAGGATGGCAGTTTTTTCAATATAAAAACAAAATCAAGAACACGGGGACATGACCTCAATCTAACTGGAGGGAAGTTCAAAACTAATTTTATAAAGTAATAAAGTATTATTTTACTAAAAGGGTAGTTTATGTTGGAATAAACTTCCAGCAGAGGTAATGAGACAGTCAACAGTAAATGACTTCAAACATGCTTGGGACAAACATAGATCTATATTAAGACAATAAAGATAATGAAAAAATAAATAAAAAGTGGGCAGACTCGATGGACAACTCAGTCTTTTTCTGCCTGTTACTTTTCTATGTTTCTATGTATATCCACTTGTTGACTGTCTGCAGGTCTCAGCCAAGGATTCATGGCTGGGACCTGCTGATTGGCTGTGTCCAATAACAGTCCAAAGCCCTGTGTTGATGACAATCAAAGCAGGGGTAAGAAACAAAGAGATCTTTAGTAGAAGCAGCACACTGTACACACATTATACATTGATAAGCACACATTTAACCCCTTTATCTTAACCCCTTCTTAGCCAGTGTCATTAGTACAGGGACCAGTGTACAGTATTATCACTGATCACTGTAATATTGTGATTGGTGATGTCAGAGTCAATTAGTCTTCCCCCCCCCTTGCTTCACTTAATGTCAGATTGCCCTCCACACTATGGCAATCCCATTATTGGTCACTGATCATTGCCACTAGCAGTATGAACAAAATAAAGTATATACACAATCATTTGCAGATTATATAGCTTTAACACAAACCAATTATTATAAACATAGTTACATAGTAAGGCGAAAAAAAGTCCATCTACTTTAACCAATAACACAGCAAAAAATAAATAAATATTGGGATTTTTGTTTTACTAATGAGACATGTAGCAGAATGCATTTTGGCCAAAATTTATGAAGAAATTTGATTTGATTTGTAGCAGAAATAAAAAAAAAAAATATTGTTTTTTTTTTTTTTTTTCAAAATTTTAATTTTCTTTTCGTTTATATAATAATAAAAAAAAAAATAGGTAATCAATTACCACCAAAAGAAAGCTATATCTATGTGAAATAAATTATATCAATCTTTGTTTGTGTTCAGCATTGCATGACCGCACAATTGCCAGTTAAAGTAGCACAGTGCTGAGCAGCACAGAATGGCCTGGCCATGAAGGGGGGGTAAAGCCTTTTGGAGCTGAAGTGGATATGGAAGCAGTATGTAGATGCAGAGGGATAATGGGCAGCCCAAGCACAAATTTTAATTTTCATTATTCCTCATCATATAGGAATCATACATCCCATGTGATGAGGAGATAGTAAGAATGCTGTTCTAGTAAAGTCACCTGGTTTCTTATCATGTATTTGATGCGCTCTCACAGCAGAGTAGATGGGATACGGGTCTTCACCGCTCTCACATATCTCCTTGTGACTGGACAGCTTTCCTTCATTGATCTGGAGATAAAAGAGATGAACATTACCAGAGCATGTTCTCCAAGTATTAGTGTACCCCAAGGTTCAGTGTTATTATTGGGGTAACCCAAGGTTCAGTGATATTAGTGGTGTGCCCCAAGGTTCAGTGTTATTAGTGGCATGCCCCAAGGATCAGTGTTATTAGTGGGGTACTCCAAGATTCAGTGATATTAGTGCGGTACTCCAAGGTTCAGTGTTATTAGTGGCATGCCTCAAGGATCAATGTTTTTAGTGGTGTTCCCCAAGGATCAGTGCTATTAGTGGTGTGCCCCAAGGATCAGTTTTATTAGTGGGGTACTCCAAGGTTCAGTGTTTTTAGTGGTGTGCCCCAATGTTCAGTGATATTAGTGTTGTGGCCCAAGGTTTAGTGATATTAGTGTTGAGCGCCAAGGTTCAGTGACATTAGTGGTGTACCCCAAAGTTCAGTGATATTAGTATTGTGCCCCAAGGTTCAGTGATATAAGTGTTGTGCCCCAAGGTTCAGTGTTATTAGTGGCATTCCCCAAGGATCAGTGTTTTTAGTGGTGTGCCCCAAGGTTCAGTGTTATTAGTGGGGTACTCCAAGGTTCAGTGTTATTAGTGGCATGCCCAAGGATCAATGTTATTAGTGGTGTGCCCCAATGTTCAGTGATATTAGTGTTGTGCGCCAAGGTTCAGTGATATTAGTGGTGTACCCCAAGGTTCAGTGATATTAGTATCGTGCCCCAAGGTTTAGTGATATTAGTGTTGTGCGCCAAGGTTCAGTGATATTATTGGAGTACCCCAAGGTTCAGTGATATTAGTGGTGTACCCCAAGGTACAGTGTTATTAGGGGTGTACCCCAAGGTTCAGTGCTATTAGTGGTGTGCCCCAAGGATCAGTGTTATTAGTGGGGTGCCCCAAGGTTCAGTGTTATTAGTGGGGTGCCCCAAGGTTCAGTGTTATTAGTGGGGTACTCCAAGGATCAGTGTTATTAGTGGGATACCCCAAGGTTAAGTGTTATTAGTGGCATGCCCCAAGGATCAGTGTTATTAGTGGTGTGCCCCAAGGATCAGTGTTATTAGTGGGGTACCCCAAGGTTCAGTGTTTTTAGTGGTGTGCCCCAAAGTTCAGTGATATTAGTATCGTGCCCCAAGGTTCAGTGATATAAGTGTTGTGCACCAAGGTTCATTGTTATTAGTGGTGTGCCCCAATGTTCAGTGATATTAGTATCGTGCCCCAAGGTTTAGTGATATTAGTGTTGTGCGCCAAGGTTCAGTGATATTAGTGGTGTACCCCAAAGTTCCGTGACATTAGTGGTGTGCCCCAAAGTTCAGTGATACTAGTATTGTGCCCCAAGGTTCAGTGATATTAGTGGTGTACCCCAATCTTCAGTGATATTAGTGTTGTGCCCCAAGGATCAGTGTTATTAGTGGTGTACCCCAAGGTTCTGTGTCATTATCGGGGTACCCCAAGGTTTAATGATATTAGTGGTGTGCCCCAAGGATAAGTGTTTAATATTGAAAGTTGAGAGGATTAATAGAGGTGAATGGAAGCCAGCCAGCCCCCAGTCTGATGTACTCACCCACCAGTCTGCCACCAACCAAGTAGACCTGTCTCTAGATGTAAAGAACAAGGGTTTAGTTGACACACATTTGCGAATGCATGTGTAAGCTGCAGGGCCACTCCACGGCACCCTGTATTACAGAGTCTGTGGCAGACTGGAGGGTGAGTACATCAGACTGGGGGGCTGGCTGGCTTTCATGCACCTCTATTAATCCTCTCAACTTTCAGTTTTCTGATACAGGGATGGTGACACAGGACATTACCTGTTTGTGTCTCATCTTAAGTCCTACATTGTTCATGTTATTAGGGATGGAGACACCTTGCCTACAGGCTGGTGCCTCATTTAAAGTCCCACTGTGCGATTTTCGTGCGTTTTGGTGGATGCAGTTTGATTTGATCCCAGTTTTTTCATACACAGGGATGGAGACCAATACCATGACCTGCTTGTGTCTCATTTAAAGTCCCAAATATTTTATGAAACTAGGGATGGAGGCACTGTGCTTTACAGGCTAATGCCTCATATAAAGTCCCAAGCTGCGTTTTATACTGTATCCACCAAGAGGATGGAGGTGTATGCTTCTCAGCTGGTCTTTTTCAGTTTGTACCATCGCTACAACACAGCTATTAGAGCCTTGATATATTTGACCAGTCATAGGTGGGAGTGGGTTGGGGGAGGTTTGGGCTGCCTCCCTTCCACATGTCTCCCATCTACTCATTTGTTTTGGGTTTGGTGCCTCAAACCAAGGATGTTGGGCCTTTAAGGGCAAGAGTAAATTAAGTAAAATATCATAGAATAAAAATTGAACAGTTTATTTTCAAAAAGTATTACAAGGTAATAGACAAGTTTGTCGTGGATGGGTTTAAGGCCCATTGGTGAGAGAAGTGAAGAAGTTAGAAAGGTAAGTGACAAGGTGAAAAATTATGACTTTTGAGGAACATTTGTCTCTGTTGTTCCATGCGTGCATTTCAGGCTTGGAACTTTGCTCAGAGGAAAATGTCCAGGAGATTATCCTACGCGTTTCGGCTATATAGGTATTAGCCTTTTTCAAGGATAAGTCACCGTGTCTAGAAACAACAATGAATTGTAAGTTTTTTGCACATATGCAGAATTTAAAGTAGAATTATGCAATGTGCTTTATGTTACATACATCTTTCTTTTGTCTGGTGAAAGGTTTTCCCCAGGTTTCTAAGTCGCATCAGGAACTAAGGCGGCTTCTATAAATGACGTGTAATTGAGATAAATTACTTGAAAAGTGCTATTTTTTAGGGAAAGGAGTTCATTATAGACAAAAAATGATGTGTACATACAGGCTAAATCATATAGATTAACTGTACTGGTGGAATCCAAAAAAGGAGTTCCTCAAGATGAGAAAGTTTGTAGCTATTAAGTATGTAGAGATTTTAAATATGAATGACTGAAATAAAAAAGAAAGATGAACAAGGAAAATAATTAAAAGTAAAATAAAGTAGAAATGAAGACCATAATTTCATGGTGGGTATTGTATCTTTGAGCAAAGGTGAAAAACTTGCTATTTGTGGCAAAAAAGCAAACCTGAAAGCAGCCTTCTATGGCTCTATTTGGAATAGTAACACTTATTTTTTGTCAGGTATAGCAGAAAAAAAAACGGTTCAAGGTGCAGCATCTCCTGGGATGTTGTCTCTCCCTCAGCTGGAGGGAAGTGATTCCCTGGGTGTGTTCCCCGGCCTTATAAAGCAGTTTCCTTGTTGCACAGGTGTCAAATCAGGCAGCTGCGCATCCAGGATGCCGTGTGGTCGTGACATGTAGGCCGCCGGCACGTGCTATGGAGTTTGGAAACCTCGGTAGGGGGGAATCTGGGGAGGCAAGCATTACCATCCTTTTAAACTCCTAACACCCCGTTCATTGATCAGGGCTTCCCGTGCCGGGTGCGATAAAAAGAAAAACTGTAGCTTACACATGCGTTTTCAAATGTGTGTCAACTAAACCCCTGTTCTTTACATCTAGAGACAGGTCTACTTGGTTGGTGGCAGACTGGAGGGTGAGTACATCAGACTGGGGGGCTGGCTGGCTTTCATGCACCTCTATTAATCCTCTCAACTTTCAGTTTTCTGATACAGGGATGGAGACACAGGGCATTACATGCTGGTGTCTCATCTAAAAATCCCACATAGCCTACCTTGTTCAAGTGTTTAATATTGGGGTACCTCAAGGTTCAGTGTTATTAGTGGCGTACCCCAAGGTTCAATAATAGTGGTGCACCCCAAGGATCAGTGTTATTATTGGAGTACCCCACAATTCAGTGTTATTAGTGGTGGACCTCAAGGTTCAGTGTTATTAGTGGCGTACCCCAAGGTTCAATAATAGTGGTGCACCCCAAGGATCAGTGTTATTATTGGAGTACCCCACAATTCAGTGTTATTAGTGGTGGACCTCAAGGTTCAGTGTTATTAGTGGCGTACCCCAAGGTTCAATAATAGTGGTGCACCCCAAGGATCAGTGTTATTATTGGAGTACCCCACAATTCAGTGTTATTAGTGGTGGACCTCAAGGTTCAGTGTTATTAGTGGCGTACCCCAAGGTTCAATAATAGTGGTGCACCCCAAGGATCAGTGTTATTATTGGAGTACCCCACAATTCAGTGTTATTAGTGGTGGACCCCAAGGTTCAGTGTTATTAATGGTGTACCCCAAGGTAGAGTGTTATTAGTAGTGTGTTTAGAAGGAAACTGAAACTAGAACATGCTGAGTAGATGACAACAGATGGTCTACACAATCTCAGGCTGCGATGGGGGAACGGAGAAGATGGGAGGGACAGCTGAAGGTCAACCAGGATGTAGAATTGTAGAAAACAGCAATAACATAAAGAGTTTGATTCTGATGAATAGAGAAAAACAAAGACTGTGCCATCTCCATTATACAAGAAACTAAAGACAAGTCACCCCAGAGTTAGACGTTCTCCTGGGTTCCAAACCTCGTTGAGGACCTGGGTTGGACTTACTGTATTCAAGGTATGGAAGACAAACGTATAGGCCCATAAATCTGTCAGAGAGTATGAGTCTCCAAGAAATTTCTCTTTTATCTTCCCCCATGGATTTTCCCGTGCAGTCTCAGATTTCATTCGCTCACGTAACTGATTCTCCAGATCTTTCATGACTGAAAAGTCTGACCACTTTTCTTTCAAATACAGAGAGGACATACACCTGAGATGTTAAAGTAGTAAATTGGATGTTTGATAAGTAGGTTATTCATATAACATTCTTTATCTGAATGAAAATTGTTCTCCATGTGTTGTTTATTCAGTTGACGCCCCGAGGCCATGTTGAAACAGCCCAGACTTCAAGTGGTTGAAGCAAGCTCATGGCTGCATCTGCATAAGTTTGGTGTCAATTTTTTTCAGCCAGTATTCATCTGTTTAGTAAAAGTGATCCAGGTCGCTCTACATCCTCCCAATCACTTTTACAGTACTCAGAAGGGCAGCCCCCTTTTATCGCTGCCCCCATGGTGGATCACTGGCTCTCCTGCAACTCCAAGGAGCCAAAGACCTCTGAAAATGTTATCATCCATTAAGCAGGAGGAGATGGAGGAACATCCATTCCCTGATCTCCCCTGCAAGTAATAAAGTTAGAAATGGCAATGATTTCATCATTTCGGTTTCCAAGCTGTCATTCTCTGGAAATGTCATTAACAGGGAAAGCAGGTAATAAAGCCTGATCTGTGCTTGATTAGCTGCAGTGAAGGCAGGGGAAACAATAGGGGTAAAATAGACCCCTGATATCTCCATAAAGAGGACCTGTCACCTGCCTATGCTATCACATAGAGGGCTTGTTAGCCCCCTTGTGACGACAAAAGAGTTAAATGATGAAGTGTAAGAAAATAAAATGGTTAAAAAAAAATAAAAATAAAAATATTAAAGCACCCACAGCCCCCCCACTGCACATATATACAAATGCACATGTGCATGTAGGACCTGCAATTATACGTAAACATAAATTGTGCCACACATGTGAGGTATTCCTTCCTAAGTCTAGGGACATCATTTATAGTTACCTCTAATATGAAGACCCATAAAGGATTTTAAAGCATCAACTATGAGAAATTGAAGCACCGTTATGGGGTTGCATCAAGTAAAGTGATACCAAACATGTCAAAACTAAAAATTGCGCACATCTTCGAAATAATGTTATCTGGAAGATGTCCGCAATTTTAAGTTTTGACATGT
Organism: Pelophylax lessonae; assembly: GCF_965119305.1. Lineage (NCBI taxonomy): Eukaryota > Metazoa > Chordata > Amphibia > Anura > Ranidae > Pelophylax > Pelophylax lessonae. The sequence continues at coordinate 882,678,859 of NC_138768.1, forward strand.
TTGGTATCACATTACTTGATGCCACCCCATCTTTTATATTTTACAAAAAATAGTGTATATTATTGTGTGTGCGCGCGCAGCAAAAAATTCATTTTAGTGTAAATATGCATTTGATAAACAGCAGCAATAGCCACCATTTCTTTCCCCAGGGTGTCTTCTTTCAGAAAAAAAAAGTACAATATATATGGTTCAAATACATTTTTTTCTAGGCAAAAAATGTTAACTTTAACGTACGTGAACATTTTTTAAACATTTCCTAGGGGGCAATGTGGCTGAAAACAAAAAAAGAAATCAGCAATAGATGTTACTGTATGCAGTTAAATTGCTGTATAAATTGTTATAATGTATATACCATGTTGATCCAGATGTCCCAGCGATGTATGTAGCGGCACCTAAAAGGTTGAGTTCGGACAGTTTTGAAATTGTTCCCAGAAAACCAACCGTGGCACGGAGTCCGCCCCCAGATCCCAAGACCGCGATTACAGGAGGGTCACAGTTCTCCAGAAAAAGAAGAAAAATGATAATCACAATAAGTTGTGTTACAGATGGAATTTGTACTGGACGGTGGTAAGAAATTATTAAAACACAGCATCATGTGGGGTTCAAGTATGGAATAAATCAACATATATGTGGAGTTATCTCATAGTACTGGGTGAAGAGAGAGCTCACTAATGGCGCTTTTCCACTGCATGGAACCGAACTGTTCGGCTCGCTTTTGTGCTTTTCCACTGCTGGTACCGCATGGCAGAGGCGTAACTAGAACCTTCAGGGCCCCGATGCAAGAAACCATGAAGGGCCCCCCAGACCCCTGGCCGGGGCCCTTCCCTTCAAGCCCGGGGCTCTTCCCACTAATCCTGGGGCTCTTTACTCTCATTGCATGGCCTTTTATTATGGTCCCGCATCAGGATCCTTTCACAAGTTCTGCAGTGGGCCCCCTTCCTGCAATCTTGGGGCCTCCCCACAGTGGTGAAATGCCAGGGCCCGGTCGCAAGTGTGACCTTTGAGATCCTAGAAGTTCACCCACTGGTTTGCTACCGGGCCCCCTGGAGCATGGGGCCCGGTAGCGATTGCAACCCCTGCAACCCCTGTAGTTACGCCCCTGCCGCATGGTACGGTGTAGGAACGGTTCGGTACGGTACGGCGGCGTTTTTCTACTGCATGGAACCGGATGGTACGGCTCTCAAAAACAGTACCACCTCGATTGTGGTTCCAAGAGGTACCATACCGGTACTATATCCCACAATCCTTTGCATGCAGTCACTACTAGCCACTGATTGGTCAGAGAATCCCACCCACCCCGTTGTTATCCCAACCACTTAACTTTAGTACTACTTTAGGGGAAAAGCAAACCATACCGTACCGAACCGTTCCAACACCGTACCATGCGGTACCAGCAGTGGAAAAGCAAACCGGGCCAAACAGGGCCGAGTAGAGCCGAGCCGGTACTTGCAGTGGAAAAGTGCCATTATACGAAGGCCACTTGGTCAATTCACACATCTGTTTATGGTTGTTCAACATCAAGTTCATGAGACGAATACTAGAGAATCTTTACCTCTCTAACATTCATGCCTAAGGATGAAAGGGTCTCCTTTACTTTTCTCTTCCTTGCATTGATGGATTTGGTTTCCCCTTCTGATCTGTTAAGTGAGGAAAAAAAAAAAAATTACAAAAAAAATAAAGTTTATGGACAAGACAAGAAAAGAATGCTGAAACAAAGAGCAGGGCCGTTTAATGTGCCAATAACCTTAATCGGGTAAAATTCATATATTTTATTATATTTTACCTGCCAATTAATACAATCACTTTGTAATTGAATTGCTGCATTTTCTTTTTTATATAGTCGATAGGGTTGAAAAAAAAGACACCAGTCCATCCAGTTACACCTATGGTGTGCGTGTTTATGTGTGAATGTCAATAGTACATTGAATACCTGTCAAGGTCTTACCTTTCTCTCCTGTTGGCAGCCATCTTGGACATGTGCTGCCCCCTATAGACTCTGATTGCATCATCACTTACCTGCTGTTTGGGTGTCGCACAGTGATGATGCTGCACACCTGGCTATATATATATATATATATATATATATACACGTATATATATATATCACCTGATGGGTTGCAGTCCTTGCCCTTGCGTTTGTGCTCCAAGGTGCATCTCTGCTAGCAGCCTTGTTCCGTGTTCCTCAGTGTATGACCTGGCTTGGCTGACGACTCTCCTGGCTCTCAACCCTGCATCGGCAGACAACTCAGCATTGGTAGACTACCCGCTTTTGGACTCGACCCTGGCTTGGATGACTACCCGCTTCTGGACTTGATCCCAGCTTGTTCCTGCTGTCACTTCCTCACTCTTGCTGTGCGTTTACTGTTGTTCGCTCCAATAAACTGCTTTATTTTACCTGCATCTGGTTTCCTGGCACTCTGACAATACCCCTGTATGTTGTGATCATTAAGGTGCCCATCTAACAGTTTTTTTTAAACTATAGATGCTCCCTACTGATATCATTGCTTGTGAAAGAGAATTCCACATCCTTTCCACTCTGACAGTAAAGAACCCTCTACGCAGTTTAAGGTTAAACTTCTTCTCTTCCAATGTCAGTGAATTACTGTGTGTCTTTTTAAATTTCCCATCGCTGAAAAGTTTTTTGCCTCATGCTAGGGTCACCAGTACGGTATTTGTATATCGCTATTATATCCCCTCCCAATCTTCTCCTCTCCAGAGAGAATACGTTTAATGCTTGTAATCTTTCCCCATAGTTGAGATCCTCCAGTTCCTTTATTATTTTTGTTGCCCTTCTCTGGACTCTCTCCAGTTCCAGCACATCCTTCATGAGGACCGGTGCCCAGAACTGGACGGCATACTCCAGATGTGGCCGGACCAGAGTTTTGTAGAGTGGGAGAATTATCGTTTTATCTCTGGAGTGAATCCCCTTTTTATTGCATGCCAGTATTCTGTTGGCTTTGCTTACAACAGCTTGGCATTAAAGATGTCCCAAACTATTCGCCGGCGAACAGTTCCTGGCGAACATCGGCGGGCGAACATATGCAATGTTCGGTCCGCCCCCTATACATCATCATTGAGCAAACTTTGACCCTGAACCTCACAGTCAGCAGACACATTCCAGCCAAACATCATACCTCCCTCCCAGACCCTCCCACCTCCTATAAAAAAGCAAGGGCAGCATCCATCTTAGATCATTCTGAAGCTGCAGTGTTAGAGCAGGGAAAGTGCTGCTGCTGAATTAATAGGGAAATTGTTAGCTAGGCCAGTGTTCTGTGTCCAATCCTGCTGTAAGGACAGCATCCTGACAGCACCCCAAAAAGCCCTTTTTAGGGCTGGTACATCAGTCTGCTTTCATTTATTTTATATATATATATTGCATTTGATGCCCGTGTGTGAGAGGCCACAGACCCACAGACTGTACTGTGTGCACACCACTCATATCGGGTGGCACAGTACCTTGCAAATAAAAAAATAATTTCTTTTTTCCTCTGTAATATAATTGCAGTTGCCTGCCAGGGAGTGTCAGGTCCACAGACTGTACTGTGCCCACTGCCCACCATTCATATAGGGTGGCACAGCACCTTGCAGATAAAAAAGTTATTTAATTTTTTCTCTGTACTATAATTGCAGTTGCCTGCCAGTGAGTGTCAGGTCCACAGACTGTACAGTGCCCACTGCCCACCACTCATATAGGGTGGCACAGAACCTTGCAGATAAAAAAATCATTTAATTTTTCCTATAATAAAAAATAAAATTCATCCAGAAAAAACAGGAACTGGCTTTTTCATTCGAATTTCAGCAGGGCAGGGATGGTGATAACCTCTTACCAAATAAATAGGATGATGACATATACCAAAATATATGAATCAGATGTGATAAATATAAGTATAAAATCATAAATACATAAAAGCATGAAATCACATCAATAGGAGTCCATAAAGTCCATAGGTATAAAGTGCATAGAGCAATGAAAGTGCAAACATGAAGGATCACAGGTGCGACTTATGGGGACCACCCTTGCTTGCCACCACCACACAGTGGCGTGAGAAGTATCTGAAATTCAGACTCACAAGACGCCTATGCCTTACCACTCTCATGGACTATAGTGCACTATAAATTTACCAGGAAATCTTCCAGAGGAGTCTTTGCAGCACAAATCAGAGATCTGGAGGAAATCTGATTTTACTATATGCTGTTGTTGCCTAGTCCATGAGAGTGGTTAGGCATAGGCGTCTGGTGAGTCTGAATTTCAGATACTTCTCCCGGCACTGTGTGGTGGTGGCAAGCAAGGGTGGTCCCCATAAAATTTTATGTTCGCGACATCTCTACTTGGCATTGCATGCCAATTGCTGAGCCTGGCATCTACTAGGACCCCTAGGTCCTTTTCCATGCTGGATTCCTCCAGAGGTTCTCCCCTTAGCGAGCAACTTGCATTTGTATTTTTAGAACTCAAATGCATTACTTTTTATTTTTCAACATTAAACCTCATCTGCCATGTAGTTGCCCACCCCATTATTTTATTTAGGTATTTTTGTAAGGTTTCCACCTCCTGCTCAGAAGTTATTGCCCTGCTTAACTTTGTATCATCTGCACATATTGAGATTGAGCTGTTTATCTCATTCTCTATATCATTTATGAATAGTGTTGAGCGAACACGGACTGTATTATTCGTGTTCGTACCAAATAATTGGATTTTTGTTACCCGAACATGGACCCGAAAACTTTACTGTATGTTCGGGTTTAAAATCCGTGTTCTGACATTTTACTTCCTGTTTTGTATGTAATGGAGCACTTTTAATGGCGGGCTTTCAACAGCCAATCAACAAGCGTTTAACTGGTGTGCCTTAAGCCATCCCAGCCATGCCTACTAATGTATTAGTAGCTGTGATTGGCCATCTGAAGCATGTGACCAAGTCTTTATAAGTTCGAGACCCAGCACGCTGCGTCATTCTGCTGTAGTATTAGGGAGAGAGCACACATCATACGTGCTGGCTGCTGATTAGGGACAGACAGTGAAAAATTGTATTGTGTCCGAAAAAAATGCAGGGTCAGGTCGGAGTGCAGGCAGGGCGAGTTATTAGGGCATTTTAGGGCGAGGCTGGAGAATAGGCAGCGTCAGTGTTCTACATCGATTTTGCTGTGTGGGGGGTTGGTTGTGCAGTGCCAGTGAACGATCTTATCGAGATTGAATATTAGGGCGAGGCTGGAGAATAGGCAGGGTCAGTGTTCTACATCGATTTTGCTGTGTGGGGGTTGGTGCAGTGAACACAATCGTTTTGCCCTCAGTTAAGCCCGCTGAGGAGGAGGGAGAAAAAAATCTATTTTTATCAGTCAGTTCTGTGCAGCGTTTTTGCTTCAGTGCTGACTGTGATAAGACACTGCTGTGTTCACATGTGCTATTGAGTGATTTTAAATTTTATACACTTTTTTCTATTCCACTATTCAATATACACCCTTTTGGGTTAAAAAAAATTAAATTGTGGCATAGTCTGTACTAATCTATTTAAAAATTACAAACTTAAAGGGGAATTTTCTTTTTTTTTCCCTTCATAGCCTGCAGCAGAGCTGACTGACATAAGACACTGCTGTGTACACATGTGTTATTGAAAAATCACCAATTTTATATCATATTTTCTATTCCGCTATTCAATCTACACCCTTTGGGGTAAAAAGAATTAAATTGCGGCATAGTCTGTATCGGTACGTGTGAGATACACCTTTCCAATTTTTGGGGCTCATCTTACACCGCCGAGGATTGCAGTGTGTTTCAGTTTGCCTCCTGCCTGTTCCAAACTCCTCCTACTCCTCATCCTGCCTTTGGGGTACAAAAAATAGTAAATTGGGCCTAGTCTGGGTCTGTACGTGTGAGATAGATACACCTTTTGATATCATATTTTCTATTCCGCTATTCAATCTACACCCTTGGGGTAAAAAGAATTAAATTGCGGCATAGTCAGTATTGGTACGTGTGAGATACACCTTTCCAATTTTTGGGGCTCATCTTACACCGCCGAGGATTGCAGTGTGTTTCAGTTGCCTCCTGCCTGTTCCGAACTCCTCCTACTCCTCATCCTGCCTTTGGGGTACAAAAAATAGTAAATTGGGCCTAGTCTGGGTCTGTACGTGTGAGATAGATACACCTTTTGATATCATATTTTCTATTCCGCTATTCAATCTACACCCTTGGGGTAAAAAGAATTAAATTGCGGCATAGTCAGTATCGGTACGTGTGAGATACACCTTTCCAATTTTTGGGGCGCATCTTACACCGCCGAGGATTGCAGGGTGTTTCAGTTTGCCTCCTGCCTGTTCCAAACTCCTCCTACTCCTCATCCTGCCTTTGGGGTACAAAAAATAGTAATCGGGGCCTAGTCTGGGTCTGTACGTGTGAGATAGATACACCTTTTGATATCATATTTTCTATTCCGCTATTCAATCTACACCCTTGGGGGTAAAATGAATCTACACCCTTTGGGGTAAAATGAATTAAATTGTGGCATAGTCTGTATCGGTACGTGTGAGATACACCTTCCAATCTTTTGGGGCGCATCTTCCACCGCCGAGGATTGCAGGGTGCTTCAGTTTGCCTCCTGTTCCGAACTCCTCCTACTCCTCATCCTGCCTTTAGGGTACAAAAAATTGTAATCGGGGCCTAGTCTGTGTTTGTACATGTGAGATACACACCGTTTTATAATTTTTTTTCTATTCCGCTATTCAATCTACACCCTTTGGGGTAAAAAGAATTAAATTGCGGCATAGTCTGTATCGGTACGTGTGAGATACACCTTCCAATCTTTTGGGGCGCATCTTCCACCGCCGAGGATTGCAGGGTGCTTTAGTTTGCCTCCTGTTCCTAACTCCTCCTACTCTGCTTCCTCATCCTCTACCGCCTCCTCATCCGGTCAGCGTAACACCTTCACCACCAACTTCAGCACAGCCAGGGGTAAACGACAGCAGGCAGTTTTAAAACGTGCCTGTTTGGGGGAAAAACCACACACCGCGCAGGAGTTGTGGAGGAGCATGGAACAGCAGACAAATGAGTGGTTGCTGCCAGCGAGCCTCAAGCCCGGCCTGGTGGTGTGCGATAACGGGCGAAATCTCATAGCAGCTCTGGGCCTAGCCGGTTTGACGCACATCCCTTGCCTGGCGCATGTGCTGAATTTGGTGGTGCAGAGGTTCCTTAAAAATTACCCCGATATGTCAGAGCTGCTGCAGAAAGTGCGGGCCGTCTGTGCGCACTTTCGGCGTTCTCACCCTGCTGCTGCTCGCCTGTCAGCGCTGCAGCGTAACTTCGGCCTTCCCGCTCACCGCCTCATATGTGACGTGCCCACAAGGTGGAACTCCACCTTGCACATGCTGGAAAGACTGTGCGAGCAGCATCAGGCCATAGTGGAGTTTCAGCTGCAGCATGCACGCGTGAGTCGCCCTGCGGAACAGCACCACTTCACCACCAATAACTGGGCCTCCATGCGAGACCTGTGTGCCTTGTTGCGCTGTTTTGAGTACTCCACCAACATGGCCAGTGCCGATGACGCCGTTGTCAGCTTAACTATCCCACTTCTATGCCTCCTTCAAAATGTGTTCGGGCGATGATGGAAGAGGATGTGGCACAGGATGAGGAGGAGGAGGAGGATGAAGAGGTAACATTTCCAAGGCTTTCAGGGCAGTCATTCGCAAGGGGCTCAGAGGGTGGTTTCCTGCACCCACAAACGCCAGGGACACAATTGTCCAGCAGGGGCACAGTTCTGGAGGATGAGGAGGATGAGGAGGAGATGGAACCATGTTCACAGCAGGGTGGCACCCAGGCCAGCTCATGGCCATCACTGGTGCGTGGCTGGGGGGATACAGAGGACACAGACAATACACCTCCCACAGATACACCTCCCACAGAGGACAGCCTTTCGTTGCCTCTGGGCAGCCTGGCACACATGAGCGATTACATGCTGCAGTGTCTCCACAACGACCGCCGAGTTGTCCACATTCTAACTTGTGCTGATTACTGGGTGGCCACGCTGCTGGATCCCTGTCACAAGGACAACGTACCGTCCTTAATTCACTCACTGGAGCGCGATCGCAAGATGCGCGAGTACAAGCGTACGCTGGTAGACGCGATGCTGCTGGCATTCCCACCTGACAGCAGGGCCACAGTGGAAGCACAAGGCCAAGGCAGAGGAGGAAGAGGTCGCCAACGCAACCAGGGCATCGCCAGCACCTCAGAAGGCAGGGTTAGCATGGCCGAAATGTGGAAAAGCTTTGTCAGCACGCCACAACAAACAGCAGCACCAGCAGCTCATATGGAACGTCTTAGCAGGAGGCAGCATTTCACCAACATGGTGGAGCAGTATGTGTGCACACGCCTACATGTAGTGAATGACGGGTCTGCCCCCTTCAACTTCTGGGTCTCCAAATTGGGCACATGGCCTGAGCTTGCCCTTTACGCCTTGGAGGTGCTGGCGTGCCCTGCAGCCAGTGTATTATCTGAACGTGTATTTAGCACGGCTGGGGGCGTTATCACAGACAAGCCCAGCCGCCTGTCCAGAGACAATGTGGACAAGCTCACGTTCATTAAAATGAACCAGGCATGGATCCCACAGGACTTTTCCGTACCTTGTGCAGAATAGAGATGGATACCGACCTTACCCAGCCATTGTTCTATTTTTGATCTTTCTCACTCTTTTGGGGTGTACCCTCATTTAAAATGACTGAAAAAAAGCAGTGTTGGCTACCTCGTCCTCCTCCACCGCCGCTTCCACCTACTCCGCCACATCCACCACCACCTCAACCTCCCTCCTACTCCATATGGGCCTCGTCCTTCACAGATGAAGAAAATTGTTTTATTTTTCTGTTTTTTTTTTTTGTTGTTTTAAGTTATTTCCCTATCCACATGTGTTTGCAGAGCACTTGCCATGCTCTTAACTACGTTTTGCTGCCATTTGAAGCACTCTAGCCCTTTCCATTGGTGTTTTAGAGCCATTTTAGTGCCTGAAAGTTCGGGTCCCCATTGACTTCAATGGGGTTCGGTGTCCGGGTAAAGTTCGGAAAAAGTCTGGGACACGGACCCGGACTTTTTTTTCAAGTTCGGCCGAACCCGCCGAACACGGACATCCAGGTGTCCGCTCAACTGTATTTATGAATAAATTAAACAGAATTGGTCCCAGGAAAGATTCTTGGGGGACCCCACTTTCCACACCGGACCATTCTATTCCATTCTATTCACTATTTATTGAAATCAAATGTAATTGTGCGCTACCCTAGTAAAAACCAAACCATATTAAATTGAATACAAGCTGCTGCTACCACCTAAATGTGTTCTCACATATAAGATACAGTAGATATATCTAATAAAAGTGCAATGTGCTACCGAGACTCCGTCTCTGATTAGATACAGTGCAAACAAGGCGAATAGGTCCAAGTTGAAAAAAATAAATAAATAGAGAAATCACTCCGAAAGTGCAAATAGTGCAAAAAATAGTGCAAAATAGTGCAAAAAAAAAAATCCAAAAAAGTCTCTATCAAAACAGCAGCAAGGGAGTCATTCCGTGTGTGTCCACTCCTGTGCTGCAATTACCAGGTGAAGTGTCTGCTCATCTACATAATTCCCCCCCCCCCCCGGGTCTCAAGCAGTAAAAAGGCTGATAGAATTATACTGTCCATTCAATAGGTAACTCCACTATCCTCAATGTTACTCCAAAATGGTTTAGCGCATAAGAAAACCATCTCCAATGGTGCAGTATCGACACATTCAGGAGGTATAGAACCACAGTCCAACTTCAAATATTAAACTCACATTTATTGAAATAAAAAAATAGCTTATACAAACACAAGTCCAAACGAGGTCACATCAGAACATCAAACCTGCCCACCGCTTGGTACCTCTACGCGTTACGCCATATCCATCATGGCTTCCACTTTCTTCCTGCAGTTGAAGCCATGATGAATATGACGTAACGCGTAGAGGTACCAAGCGGTGGGCAGGTTTGATGTTTGAACTTGTGATTGTATAAGCTATTTTTTAATTCAATAAATGTGAGTTTAATATTTCAAGATGGTTGATAATATTTTAATATTTGAAGTTGGGATGCGGTTCTATAACTCCTGAATGTGCCGATACTGCACCATTGGAGATTGTTTACTTTTTTTTTCCATTTTCCATTTTCCATTCCATTTTGGAGTAACATCCAGAATAGTGGAGTTGCCTATTGAATGGATGGCATCATGTTATCAGTCTTTTTACTGCTTGAGACCCCAGGGGGGGTGAATTATGGAGGGGAGCAGACACTTCACCTGGTGATTGCAGCACATCACTTAAGGAGTGGACACACACGGAATGACTCACCTGCTGCTGTTTTGATAGAGGCTTTTTTGCATTTATATTTTTATTTATTTTTTGCACTATTTGCACTTTCGGAGTGATTTATATTTTTATTTAGAGAAAAAGGAACTCCATGATACAAAACAAGTTTGGTCAGGGAGATAGAGATTTAGTGGACTTTAAAGGCACATATTAAGTGGGCAAAAGACTACCATAGGTATAAAAAACATATATTCTTTTATTTAACCAAAGTTTTTTTTAAAAAAGAACAAAAGTTCAAGAAACAAAATTATACAATGACATACATATTATTTGAAATAAGAACATTCATCGTATCTATAGGTCAAAATATTAGATATACAGATATTGTAGTAGTTACACTTTGTGAGTATTAGGATAGTGGTCTGAAGAGGTCGACGCGTTTCGCCTTAGCTTCTTCTGGACCTCAGACGCAAATATACAATTTATCTCTTTTAGTAGAAACAGAAACATGCAATTAGTACAAAGTATTTTATGTTACATTTTATTCCTATATCTTTTATTAAATTGTTAGTCAAAACAACACACCTCTCAAAATGCAGAAAACCGTGTGATCCGTGGTCATCAGTATCAGTATATCATATTGATCATAGAGTAGTGAAAAATAAGCGGGAAGTGAAGAGGGAGAACGAAGGCCCAAAAACTGGTGGAATGGGCCACCTATATATATGGGGCAAAGGGGAAACAATAAATCTCAAAAAGGTATCTCAGTATCCTCAAATATTAGTAATGATTTATGTTATATTTACCTCAATTCCCACACTGGAATCTATCGAGGATTCAGGTCGGGATCAGAGTAATGATATGGAGGCTGCTATTGGCTGTATCACGTGAAGGTCTAATAAGAGAAGTAGTGTATATATTTATTTATATCCCCATATCTCCGTCTCATCCATTCAATAGAAATGGAGAGACAAAAACATAAAAATATAAAACCACAGGGTTCTATACTTATAAATACATCTCCAAATTAATTCATTTTACCTTTGTATCCTTCTGTCTAATCTTAGACCATATTGGGACCCAGTCCCCTTATAGCAGTAGATATAGGTGTCTTGTAACGTTGGATGGAAAAATTCCCCCCAGACTTGTAGTGTATCCGCTAGGGTGTAATCAGATAATAGTAGATTATATTCACAAAACCTTTTCTTTGAGGGGCTTCTCTAGAAGGGCCCCCCTGAGGAATCAACCCCCCCCCCCCTCATATGTGGAATAATCCTCCTTCACAGATAGAATAAAATAAGGACCCAAAAAAATAACTTTTTCTAAAATGATTTTTGGGGTGATAAGAGACATAATAATTATGATGTTATCCGATCTCTTTTATTTCCCTTTTTCTCCTTTCCTCTCATTGTTTTTTTATTATACGATGTATTTGTAGCAATAACTTTCTCCTTGACTTCCTGTAAAGAGTCCTAGATACAAGCCATATTCATAATGTAAAAATACCTTCTAAAGAATATTAATTCAAATGTTGATATATGATGTATATGCAAGTTATAACTAAAAGTATTATATATGCCTCAGAATAAACAAATATGAAATGTTCTCTTAACAGAGTGGATATATAGATTATAATATGCAATAAAAGTGCAAATGACATAATGATAATTTGACCCCTCTCTTTTATGCAGAAGCCGTTGTTATACTGGTCACAGTGATCTCATTTTGCATTCTGAGCCAGTAAGGACCTATCTGCGTTTAGTGACAGGGCGGCAATGACCCACCCTCCTACGAGGTTGTTGGTGAGCGCACGTCACTTCCGCGGATCATTCCTGGCTTCATTGACGCTTCCGGCGGGTGCTCTTTCCGCCGAGCGTCATGACCGGATGTAAACAAAGGACGCACTTCCGGTCGCGTCCTAAGGTAAGAGACGAAGGCGGGAAAATGACGCACTTCCGGTGCGCGGAGAGCAACAAACAAACACCAGATTACAATTCATTAGGTAATGATCAGGTATATATGCGACATGCACACACACCCAGGACATGGCGGGATACGAGCAGGCTGATGGAGGCTCTTGGCGCAGTAAGTTTTTTGAGCTTTTTAAAACTATCTACCCCAATCTTGGCAATATAGTCAAACTAATTTAGACATGCTTTTCTATTGAAATCGTCTTAGGTCGCCCCCTTTTGAACCAGATGATTATACCTTTTCTATCCCTGGGAACTATATTCACAAGTAATTTCAGCTGTAATATCCATAATACCATTGCTTTACACTGGAATATACTCTACTATGTAAGTAACAAATATCTATATGTATACATGTATATACGAATATATACATTAACATAAGGGATTTAAATTGAGATATATACCCCCTTTTTGTGAATATAATCTACTATTATCTGATTACACCCTAGCGGATACACTACAAGTCTGGGGGGAATTTTTCCATCCAACGTTACAAGACACCTATATCTACTGCTATAAGGGGACTGGGTCCCAATATGGTCTAAGATTAGACAGAAGGATACAAAGGTAAAATGAATTAATTTGGAGATGTATTTATAAGTATAGAACCCTGTGGTTTTATATTTTTATGTTTTTGTCTCTCCATTTCTATTGAATGAATGAGACGGAGATATGGGGATATAAATAAATATATACACTACTTCTCTTATTAGACCTTCACGTGATACAGCCAATAGCAGCCTCCATATCATTACTCTGATCCCGACCTGAATCCTCGATAGATTCCAGTGTGGGAATTGAGGTAAATATAACATAAATCATTACTAATATTTGAGGATACTGAGATACCTTTTTGAGATTTATTGTTTCCCCTTTGCCCCATATATATAGGTGGCCCATTCCACCAGTTTTTGGGCCTTCGTTCTCCCTCTTCACTTCCCGCTTATTTTTCACTACTCTATGATCAATATGATATACTGATACTGATGACCACGGATCACACGGTTTTCTGCATTTTGAGAGGTGTGTTGTTTTGACTAACAATTTAATAAAAGATATAGGAATAAAATGTAACATAAAATGCTTTGTACTAATTGCATGTTTCTGTTTCTACTAAAAGAGATAAATTGTATATTTGCGTCTGAGGTCCAGAAGAAGCTAAGGCGAAACGCGTCGACCTCTTCAGACCACTATCCTAATACTCACAAAGTGTAACTACTACAATATCTGTATATCTAATATTTTGACCTATAGATACGATGAATGTTCTTATTTCAAATAATATGTATGTCATTGTATAATTTTGTTTCTTGAACTTTTGTTCTTTTTTAAAAAAAACTTTGGTTAAATAAAAGAATATATGTTTTTTATACCTATGGTAGTCTTTTGCCCACTTAATATGTGCCTTTAAAGTCCACTAAATCTCTATCTCCCTGAGCAAACTTGTTTTGTATCATGGAGTTCCTTTTTCTCTAATTAATAGGATTATGGCACACAAGGGTCAGCTCAACCAAAAACCCCCCTCTTTTCTATAGTAGACATAGGGTGTTACCCACCCATTTTTTCAAGAGCTTTCCCACTTATTTCAACTCTGTTTCCTTTTTGATAGGAACGGAGAAGACCTTTGTAAAAAAGATATATTGTGAAGAAATCTCAAAAAATATATATATATACATACTCTATATATGTGTGTGTAAACTTTATACACACACATATATAATGGCGGACTATCTAGGCACATCTTGGGAAGGACTGATGCAAAAGGCACAAAAAGGTACTAAGGAGGAAGGCCTAAGTAATATAGACATCAATGACTTCTTTTTCAAACTAAAAAAATACTTGATCAAAAAATCAAACCTCCACTGGCACATCAAATATTTTGAGCGCTATAATGAGGAGGGATTAAACCCCATAGGTTTAAGAGTGCAGATCTTTCCAAACCTTAGAATAATATCACCTGAATTTAGACAAAACTGGGAAAATACCCTCAAATTATGTTCAAAACAGATGATTACCCATCTATTGGAACAATATAGGGCTGAAATGCTAGAGTTAAATGATGAAATTAAAACGATCTATTCCAAAAACCAGGATATTCGGTTACTCCCAGAATATTTGGTGCGCAATAATGCGCTCCAGACTTTCTTGAAGAAATATAATGGAGAGATTGTAGATAGAAAGGAACAAAAGTATCTCCGGGACAAATTAGCCTTTAACAACAACATAGCATACAGGTGGCCAGTAGGGGGTTTTAGACGGCCCAGGACGTTTAAACAAAACATAAGAAATAGAGATTTTGAAAAAGGAGGCCATGAATCTGACTCCTCAAACACGTCTAATATGTCTCACAATTCACATTTTTCGCACGGTAACCACTGGAAATATCGACAGACACGTAAACGCTCAAAATCGGGTGATGGTAATACACAAGGCGGCGGTAAAAAACGCACTATGGAACATGCAAATAAAAAAGTTACACCTATCTCACAAAATGCACAAACTCCATCTACCTCAATGCACGTATTTCACGGGGATGGGTCAGTACGCCCCAAAACGATGTCCACTACACCCAACATACACAATCACACAGCCGAACCACTAGAGGATGATGGTTTTTTAGATCTAATGAACAGTCAATTGGACCTATCCAAACCACAAACAGATCTCACATTAAACCAAAGCACGATAGACAGATTCACAATCAAACGGAACCAACTACAGGCCTAGATATAATAAATATATCATCTTATGTTCTTACGAAAAATGAAAAGGAAGTTCTTTCCTTAGGTCTTACTTTCTGCCCAATTCAGGAAATGAATCTCTTTGAAATTGTCAAAGATCTAAACCTTTTTGGAAGGAAATTAACTTACAAATATTTATTTGATGAGGAAAGAAAAAAGAGGAAACAGGACCACATATTAAAAGAACAGTGGAAGGATTTCAAAGTAAGGGACTTCAGGGCTCTCAAAGACCTCATGGATCTCCTTGAGGAAAATGAGACTGCTGAATTGTCCTCACAAGCAAGTGGAATAGAACTCCCCAATATAAGAACATCTAATGACAACACAATAGAGACACCTACCCTAAGAGGAAAAGATTTGCCAATTCACAAAGTGAAAAAGAAATCAGATAAATTCCCCTCTCTACAGACGAATCCCAATATTGCAGCATTCATAACGCAGGTGACAAAACAAATTGAGGCTATTCAGATACCAAAAAATAGTAAAAACAACCTTACCCAACAGCAAAAACAAGCCCTGTTGTCTCTGAGTACCAACGACAAAATCGTGGTGAAACCTGCCGACAAAGGCGGCAATATTGTCCTAATGGATGTGGAACAGTATAGAGACATGTGCTTGAATATTCTAAATAACAGGGAATGGTACAGGCTGATAGAATCAGAAATGGTAAATACACTACAAAAAGATTTTGCTCAGCTACTTTTTAGAGCACAATTTGGAGGCCTTATAGATAAAGATACTTACCAGGCGATATATGTTAAAAATCCCAAAGTTCCAACTTTTTATGCGTTACCGAAAACGCATAAAAATTTAAGATCACCCCCGGGTAGACCGATAATATCAGGAATAGGATCATACACAGAGCCAACTAGTCAGTACATAGATTTAATTCTTAGAGAACATGTTACTTCTCTGCCATCATATATAGTGTTGAGCGAACACGGACTGTATTATTCGTGTTCGTACCGAATAATTGGATTTTTTGTACCCGAACACGGACACGGACACTTTACTGTATGTTCGGGTAAAAATCCGTGTTCGGTCGTTTTATTTCCGGGTTTTGCATGCTTTGGCGCTCTTTTCATGGCGGGCTTTCAACAGCCAATCAACAATCGTTTAACTGGTGTGCCTTAAGCCATCCCAGCCATGCCTGCAAATGTCTCAGTAGCTGTGATTGGCCGTCTGAAGCATGTGACCAAGTCTTTATAAGTTCGAGGCAGCCGCAGCGGCGTCATTATGCTGCTTAGATTCAGGGACAGAGCACACATCAACGTGCTGGCTGCTGATTAGGGAAAGATAGGCAGGAAAAAACCATTTGTGTCCGGATAGAATTGAGGGACAGGTCGGAGTGTTTAGGCAGGGCGAGTTGTAGGCATTTTAGGGATAGAGTCTGCTGAATTATATAGGGTCAGTGTCTTCTACAAACTACAATCGATATTGCTGTGTGGGGGGTGGGGTCTGCACTCAATCCTGATCTACGATCTCTTCTCAATCCTGTTAGGGACAGAGTCTGCTGAATTTTAGGGAAACTGTGTTCTACAAACTACAATCGATATTGCTGTGTGGTGTGGGATTGGAGATAGGCAGGTGTCAGTGATCCACATCCATTTTTCTGTGTGTGAGCTGCAGTGAACACAATCTTTTTGGGCTGCAGTGAACACAATCTTTTTGGGCTGCAGTGAACACAATCTTTTTGGGCTGCAGTGAACACAATCTTTTTGGGCTGCAGTGAACACAATCTTTTTGGGCTGCAGTGAACACAATCTTTTTGGGGTGCAGTGAACAAAATCTTTTTGGGGTGCAGTGAACACAATCCTTTTTGGTGTGCAGTGAACACAATCTTTGTGGGGTGCAGTGAACAAAATCCTTTGTGGGGTGCAGTGAACACAATCTTTTTGGGGTGCAGTGAACAAAATCCTTTTTGGGGTGCAGTGAACAACATCCTTTTTGGGGTGCAGTGAACACAATCTTTTTGGGGTGCAGTGAACAAAATCCTTTGTGGGGTGCAGTGAACACAATCTTTTTGGGGTGCAGTGAACACAATCTTTTTGGGGTGGAGTGAACAACATCCTTTTTGGGGTGCAGTGAACAAAATCCTTTTTGGGGTGCAGTGAACAAAATCATTTTTGGGGTGCAGTGAACACAATCTTTTTGGGGTGCAGTGAACACAATCTTTGTGGGGTGCAGTGAACACAATCTTTTTGGGGTGGAGTGAACAACATCCTTTTTGGGGTGCAGTGAACAACATCCTTTTTGGGGTGCAGTGAACACAATCTTTTTGGGGTGCAGTGAACACAATCTTTGTGGGGTACAGTGAACAGAATCTTTGTGGGGTGCAGTGAACACAATCTTTGGGGGGTACAGTGAACACAATCTTTGTGAGGTGCAGTGAACACAATCTTTGTGGGGTGCAGTGAACACAATCATTGTGGGGTGCAGTGAACTCAATCTTTGTGGGGTACAGTGAACACAATCTCATACTGAAGGTTTGAGGGTGCTGCCTGTTCCATACTCCCCCTACTCCTCATCTAGCCTTTTAGGGGTACAAACAATAGTAATTGGGGCCTAGTGTGGTTGTGTACGTGTGATATACATACACTTTTTTGGGATCATATTTTCTATTCCGCTATTTAATCAAAAACCTTTGGGGATCAGTTAAATTGGGGGATAGTCTGTGTTGGTACGTGTGAGAGAGATCCACCTTTCCAAGTTGTTGGGGTTCATCTCATACTTCTGAAGGTTTGAGGGTGCTGCCTGTTCCATACTCCCCCTACTCCTAGCCTTTTAGGGGTACAAACAATAGTAATTGGGGCCTAGTGTGGTTGTGTACGTGTGATATACATACACTTTTTTGGGATCATATTTTCTATTCCGCTATTTAATCAAAAACCTTTGGGGATCAGTTAAATTGGGGGATAGTCTGTGTTGGTACGTGTGAGAGAGATCCACCTTTCCAAGTTGTTGGGGTTCATCTCATACTTCTGAAGGTTTGAGGGTGCTGCCTGTTCCATACTCCCCCTACTCCTAGCCTTTTAGGGGTACAAACAATAGTAATTGGGGCCTAGTGTGGTTGTGTACGTGTGATATACATACACTTTTTTGGGATCATATTTTCTATTCCGCTATTTAATCAAAAACCTCTGGGGATCAGTTAAATTGGGGGATAGTCTGTGTTGGTACGTGTGAGAGAGATCCACCTTTCCAAGTTGTTGGGGTTCATCTCATACTTCTGAAGGTTTGAGGGTGCTGCCTGTTCCATACTCCCCCTACTCCTAGCCTTTTAGGGGTACAAACAATAGTAATTGGGGCCTAGTGTGGTTGTGTACGTGTGATATACATACACTTTTTTGGGATCATATTTTCTATTCCGCTATTTAATCAAAAACCTCTGGGGATCAGTTAAATTGGGGGATAGTCTGTGTTGGTACGTGTGAGAGAGATCCACCTTTCCAAGTTGTTGGGGTTCATCTCATACTTCTGAAGGTTTGAGGGTGCTGCCTGTTCCATACTCCCCCTACTCCTAGCCTTTTAGGGGTACAAACAATAGTAATTGGGGCCTAGTGTGGTTGTGTACGTGTGATATACATACACTTTTTTGGGATCATATTTTCTATTCCGCTATTTAATCAAAAACCTCTGGGGATCAGTTAAATTGGGGGATAGTCTGTGTTGGTACGTGTGAGAGAGATCCACCTTTCCAAGTTGTTGGGGTTCATCTCATACTTCTGAAGGTTTGAGGGTGCTGCCTGTTACATACTCCCCCTACTCCTAGCCTTTTAGGGGTACAAACAATAGTAATTGGGGCCTAGTGTGGTTGTGTACGTGTGATATACATACACTTTTTTTGATCATATTTCCTATTCCGCTATTCAATAAAAACCTTTGGGGATCAATTGAATTGCGGGATAGTCTGTGTCGGTACGTGTGAGAGAGATCCACCTTTCCAAGTTGTTGGGGTTCATCTCATACTTCTGAAGGTTTGAGGGTGCTGCCTGTTCCATACCCCCCCTACTCCTCATCTAGCCTTTTAGGGGTACAAACAATAGTAATTGGGGCCTAGTGTGGTTGTGTACGTGCGAGATACATACACTTTTTTTGATCATATTTCCTATTCCGCTATTCAATAAAAACCTTTGAGGATCAATTGAATTGCGGGATAGTCTGTGTCGGTACGTGTGAGAGAGATCCACCTTTCCAAGTTGTTGGGGTTCATCTCATACTTCTGAAGGTTTGAGGGTGCTGCCTGTTCCATACTCCCCCTACTCCTCATCTAGCCTTTTAGGGGTACAAACAATAGTAATTGGGGCCTAGTGTGGTTGTGTACGTGTGATATACATACACTTTTTTTGGATCATATTTTCTATTCCGCTATTCAATAAAAACCTTTCTAGGGCAAGATCTTAAATTACAGAAATATGAGGAGACCGTCAAATAAGGGCCGTGGCCTGGGTCGTGGTGCTGCTGGTAGAGCTCCTGTTGCAAGGAGAGGACATGGTCGATCTGTGCCAGCTACACGCACAAGTGAAACACCTTCCTCAAGTGTGAGTAGGCGACAGAACCTGCATCAGTATTTGGTAGGGCATCAAACGCCCCTAGAAGTGATGAGGCCAGAACAAGTTGAGGCGATAGTAGATTGGTTTGCTGCTGACAGTGCCTCCAGTTCCTTCACATTGTCTCCCACCCAGTCTACTGCAGAAAGGTCAGAGTTGGCACCTGCAGCCAATGTCCAACCGTCTTTCACCTCACCCCCTTGCAAATCAGGCCAGCAGTCTGAGCCCCAAGCCATACAGCAGTCTCTTATTCTTTTTGAGGACTCTGTCAGCAGGGTTTCCCAGGGCCATCCACCTAGCCCTGCCCCAGAAGTGGAAGAGATTGAGTGCAGCGATGCCCAACCACTTATTCCTCAAGATGAGTACATGCAAGGATCATCGCAGCACGTCTCCGATGATGACGAAACGCAGGTGCCAACTGCTGCGGCGTTCAGCATTGTGGAGACCGACAAGGAGGGCAGGGGTGAAGACTGGGTGGAAGATGATGTGGAGGACGATGAGGTCCTCGACCCCACATGGAATGAACGTCATGCAGGTGAACTGAGTAGTTTGGAGGAAGAGGCGGTGGTCGCACAGAGCCACCAGCACAGCAGAAGAGGGAGCAGGGTGCAGAAGCGGAGCGGCCGTGCCCTAGACACTACGCCCGCTACTGCCCAACGCAGCAAGGGAACGAGCGCACCAAAGTCAGCTCAAAGGAGTTCTCTAGCGTGGAAGTTCTTTAGAAAATGTGCTGATGACAGGACACGAGTGGTTTGCACCCTGTGCAATCAGAGCTTGAAGCGAGGCATGAACCTTCTCAACCTGAGCACAACCTGCATGATCAGGCATCTAAGTGCAAAGCACGAGCTGCAGTGGAGTACACACCTTCAAAACCAAGAAACGTCTCTGGCTCATCCTGCTTCCTCTTCTGCTGCAGTCTCGGCCGCTCCAGCCACATCTGTAGTGATACCGGCACCTGCCACCCCGCAAACAGACGATCTGTCAGCAACACCACCACCTGGGTCACCAACAACCATCTCCACAATGTCCCGTGGAAGCGTTCAGCTTTCCATCTCCCAAACACTTGAGAGGAAGAGGAAGTACCCCCCTACCCACCCGCGATCCCTGGCCCTGAATGCCAGCATTTCAAAATTATTGGCCTTTGAAATGCTGTCATTCCGTCTGGTGGAGACGCACAGTTTTAAAAACCTTATGTCGGTGGCTGTCCCACAGTACGTCGTGCCCAGCCGCCACTACTTTTCCAGGCAAGCCATCCCTTCCCTGCACAACCAAGTGGGGGAAAAAATCAGGTGTGCACTGCGCAACGCCATCTGTGCCAAGGTCCACCTAACTACGGATACGTGGACCAGTAAGCACGGTCAGGGGCGTTATATCTCCCTAACGGCACACTGGGTAAATGCAGTGGCGGATGGGCCTGAGGCGGATAGCAATTTGGCGCATGTCCTTCCACCACCGAGGATTGCAGGGCGCTTCAGTTTGCCTCCTGTTCCTAACTCCTCCTACTCCGCTTCCTCATCCTCTACCGCCTCCTCATCCGGACAGCGTAACACCTTCACCACCAACTTCAGCACGGCCAGGGGTAAACGACAGCAGGCAGTTTTACAACTTGCCTGTTTGGGGGACAAACCACACACCGCGCAGGAGTTGTGGAGGAGCATGGAACAGCAGACAAATGAGTGGTTGCTGCCAGCGAGCCTCAAGCCCGGCCTGGTGGTGTGCGATAACGGGCGAAATCTCATAGCAGCTCTGGGCCTAGCCGGTTTGACGCACATCCCTTGCCTGGCGCATGTGCTGAATTTGGTGGTGCAGAGGTTCCTTAAAAACTACCCCGATATGTCAGAGCTGCTGCAGAAAGTGCGGGCCGTTTGTGCGCACTTTCGGCGTTCTCACCCTGCTGCTGCTCGCCTGGCAGCGCTGCAGCGTAACTTCGGCCTTCCCGCTCACCGCCTCATATGTGACGTGCCCACAAGGTGGAACTCCACCTTGCACATGCTGGAAAGACTGTGCGAGCAGCAGCAGGCCATAGTGGAGTTTCAGCTGCAGCACGCACGCGTGAGTCGCTCTGCGGAACAGCACCACTTCACCACCAATAACTGGGCCTCCATGCGAGACCTGTGTGCCTTGTTGCGCTGTTTTGAGTACTCCACCAACATGGCCAGTGGCAATGACGCCGTTCTCAGCTTAACTATCCCACTTCTATGCCTCCTTGAAAAAACAATTCGGGCGATGATGGAAGAGGATGTGGCACAGGATGAGGAGGAGGAGGAGGATGAAGAGGTAACATTTCCAAGGCTTTCAGGGCAGTCATTCGCAAGGGGCTCCGAGGGTGGGTTCCTGCACACGCAAACGCCAGGGACGCAATTGTCCAGCAGGGGCACAGTTCTGGAGGATGAGGAGGAGGAGGAGCTGGAGGAGGAGATGGAACCATGTTCACAGCAGGGTGGCACCCAGGCCAGCTCATGGCCATCACTGGTGCGTGGCTGGGGGGATACAGAGGACACGGACCATACACCTCCCACAGAGGACAGCCTTTCGTCGCCTCTGGGCAGCCTGGCACACATGAGCGATTACATGCTGCAGTGTCTCCACAACGACCGCCGAGTTGCCCACATTCTAACTTGTGCTGATTACTGGGTGGCCACGCTGCTGGATCCCCGTTACAAGGACAACGTACCGTCCTTAATTCACTCACTGGAGCGCGATCGCAAGATGCGCGAGTACAAGCGCACGCTGGTAGACGCCATGCTGCTGGCATTCCCATCTGACAGCGGGGCCACAGTGGAAGCACAAGGCAGAGGAGGAGGAGGAGGAGGTCGCCAACGCAACCAGGGCACCGCCAGCACCTCAGAAGGCAGGGTTAGCATGGCCGAAATGTGGAAAAGCTTTGTCAGCACGCCACAACAAACAGCAGCACCAGCAGCTCAGATGGAACGTCTTAGCAGGAGGCAGCATTTTACCAACATGGTGGAGCAGTATGTGTGCACACGCCTACATGTAGTGAATGACGGGTCTGCCCCCTTCAACTTCTGGGTCTCCAAATTGGGCACATGGCCTGAGCTTGCCCTTTACGCCTTGGAGGTGCTGGCGTGCCCTGCAGCCAGTGTATTATCTGAACGGGTATTTAGCACGGCTGGGGGCGTTATAACAGACAAGCGCAGCCGCCTGTCCAGAGACAATGTGGACAAGCTCACGTTCATTAAAATGAACCAGGCATGGATCCCACGGGACTTTTCCGTACCTTATGCAGAATAGCAATGGATACCGACCTTACCCACCCATTGTTCCATTTTTGCTCTTTCTCACTCTTTTGGGGTGTACCCTCATTTAAAATTTGTGAAAAGAAGCAGTGTTGGCTACCTCGTCCTCCTCCTCAGGGCCAGATTAATGTAGGGTCTATTGGAGCTGCAGCTCCAGGCCCCTACCTTTTATATAGGCCCCGGGTTGGCCATATTCACTGTTACCGCTCTTCTGTCACTTGTAAACACAGAAGTCTGGCTTCTATGCTCGCTTCCCCAGGCAGCACCCTCAGAACCTCCCCACACAGCGTGAAGGCCGGACAAGGAGGGACAGTTGGCGATGCATGGATGTGTTTATGGGCTTCAGAGACAGCATCCCATGTTGAATTAGGCATGCATGGCTGCACCCTTCCTCCTCTGGGTGCATGGCAAGGCACGGCCCTAAGGCCCTTCAAAATCCTCAGCACCAAGCCCATGATGCTGTTAATCCGGCCCTGGTCCTCCTCCACCGCCGCTTCCACCTACACCGCCCATAGGTGTGCGCAGCCTATTGCATTAAGGTGTGCACCCCAAAGTTGAAATACACATGCATGTGTTTGCCAGCAGGGAGAGTAATGTATCGGGGCCATGTACCTGTAGGCAAGGAGAAATAGAGCAGAGCAGGTCCCAGGGAGATCTTTCCCATCTCCTCACTGGCAATGCTATGTGCCCTAGGTGATTAGGGTGTGCCCAGGCACACCCAGCACACCCTGTGCGCACGCCTATGTCACCGCCACATCCACCACCACCTCAACCTCCCTCCTACTCCATATGGGCCTCGTCCTTCAGAGATGAAGAAGAACATTGTTTTATTTTTCTGTTTTTTTTTGTTGTTTTAAGTTATTTCCCTATCCACATTTGTTTGCAGAGCACTTGCCATGCTCTTAATTACGTTTTGCTGCCATTTGCAGCACTCTAGCCCTTTCCTTTGGTGTTTTAGAGCCATTTTAGTGCCTTAAAGTTCGGGTCCCCATTGACTTCAATGGGGTTCGGTGTCCGGGAAAAGTTCGGTAAAAGTCCGGGACACGGACCCGGACTTTTTTTTAAAGTTCGGCCGAACCCGTCGAACACGGACATCTAGGTGTCCGCTCAACCCTAATCATATATAAAAGATACTCCGGACCTTCTCAAACGTCTAGAAGGCCTAGTGGTACCACCGGGCACGATTTTGGTGGCCGTTGATATCGAGGCCTTATATAGTAGCATACCGCATACCAGGGGTCTGTCTGTGATAGAGGAATTTCTGTATGAACGTCCCCTCAAACAGAGGGGCTATATTGATTTTATTCTGGAGGCCTTGGCCTTTATTTTGACAGGGAACGCCTTCGTCTTTGATCGCTCCCACTACCTCCAGGTGCAGGGGGTGGCGATGGGGACCTCCTGTGCCCCATCGTATGCCAACCTGTACCTGGGGGGGTGGGATCGAACCCTTTTCTCAGACGAAGGCCTAGCCCAATTTTTTCCGCATGTCCTCCTCTGGCTCCGCTACATAGATGACGTGTTCATGTTGTGGTCGGGGCCGGAGGAGGACCTGCGGAAATTCCTCAAATCTTTAAACAATAACCAATTCAACTTGAAATTTACCAATCAATGGAGTCACAAATCTATTCCCTTTCTTGATATCACAATATCCATCACAGAAACAGGAAAAGTAGAGACAACTCTGTATCGTAAACCAACAGCTGGAAACACTGTGCTTCATGCACATAGCTTCCATCCAAAATCACTGGTACAAAGTATACCGTACTCGCAGTACCTGCGACTTCGACAAATATGCTCAAATGATGAGCAGTTTCGTCTGGAAGCAAACAAACTTAGAAACAGGTTGCGAGCAAGGGGATATACAACCACAACATTACGAAAAGCGTATAACAGGGCATTCCAAAAAACGAGAGAGGAAACTCTCTTTTACCAAAAAGATAAAAATCAAGAGGGAAGGGTACGTATTATCACTCCATATCATCGTCAACATCACTTAGTTCGCAATATCCTACAGCAACATTGGTACCTGCTCAAAAATGATAGCATTTTAAGTAAATATGTGAACGATTACCCAGAGATTACTTTTAAAAAAGTTAAGTCAATCAGGGATAGAGTCATCAGAAGTCATTTTGATGATAAAAGAGAGAAACCAGTCGAGGATATACCAGGTACATGGCGTTGTGGGAATTGCAAATTTTGCGAATGGATCTACGAAAACCAATCATTATATCTACCCAATGGACAACTTCATTCTATAAAACACTATGTTGACTGTCAAACAATAGGCATAGTATATATTATGTTCTGCGATTGTGGCGCATATTATATAGGAAAAACAAAACGAAATTTCTGGCGCCGTATCAAGGACCATATAGGATACGGAAAAAAAAAAAAAAATAATCTTTTGTCTACACCCATCGGAAGACATCTGGGGGTGTATCACAAAAATAATACAAAAGTAGTGAAATTCGCAGCCTTAGAACGTATATTGGAAAACCCGAGAGGGGGGGAATTCGATAAAATTATATTACAGCGTGAAGCACGTTGGATTTATTTGTTAAAAGCTACAACAAGTCCAGGACTAAATGAGGCACTAAGTTTCAAACCTTTTCTTTGAGGGGCTTCTCTAGAAGGGCCCCCCTGAGGAATCAAAACCCCCCCCCCCTCATATGTGGAATAATCCTCCTTCACAGATAGAATAAAATAAGGACCCAAAAAAATAACTTTTTCTAAAATGATTTTTGGGGTGATAAGAGACACAATAATTATGATGTTATCCGATCTCTTTTATTTCCCTTTTTCTCCTTTCCTCTCATTGTTTTTTTATTATACGATGTATTTGTAGCAATAACTTTCTCCTTGACTTCCTGTAAAGAGTCCTAGATACAAGCCATATTCATAATGTAAAAATACCTTCTAAAGAATATTAATTCAAATGTTGATATTGATGTATATGCAAGTTATAACTAAAAGTATTATATATGCCTCAGAATAAACAAATATGAAATGTTCTCTTAACAGAGTGGATATATAGATTATAATATGCAATAAAAGTGCAAATGACATAATGATAATTTGACCCCTCTCTTTTATGCAGAAGCCGTTGTTATACTGGTCACAGTGATCTCATTTTGCATTCTGAGCCAGTAAGGACCTATCTGCGTTTAGTGACAGGGCGGCAATGACCCACCCTCCTACGAGGTTGTTGGTGAGCGCACGTCACTTCCGCGGATCATTCCTGGCTTCATTGACGCTTCCGGCGGGTGCTCTTTCCGCCGAGCGTCATGACCGGATGTAAACAAAGGACGCACTTCCGGTCGCGTCCTAAGGTAAGAGACGAAGGCGGGAAAATGACGCACTTCCGGTGCGCGGAGAGCAACAAACAAACACCAGATTACAATTCATTAGGTAATGATCAGGTATATATGCGACATGCACACACACCCAGGACATGGCGGGATACGAGCAGGCTGATGGAGGCTCTTGGCGCAGTAAGTTTTTTGAGCTTTTTAAAACTATCTACCCCAATCTTGGCAATATAGTCAAACTAATTTAGACATGCTTTTCTATTGAAATCGTCTTAGGTCGCCCCCTTTTGAACCAGATGATTATACCTTTTCTATCCCTGGGAACTATATCCACAAGTAATTTCAGCTGTAATATCCATAATACCATTGCTTTACACTGGAATATACTCTACTATGTAAGTAACAAATATCTATATGTATACATGTATATACGAATATATACATTAACATAAGGGATTTAAATTGAGATATATACCCCCTTTTTGTGAATATAATCTACTATTATCTGATTACACCCTAGCGGATACACTACAAGTCTGGGGGGAATTTTTCCATCCAACGTTACAAGACACCTATATCTACTGCTATAAGGGGACTGGGTCCCAATATGGTCTAAGATTAGACAGAAGGATACAAAGGTAAAATGAATTAATTTGGAGATGTATTTATAAGTATAGAACCCTGTGGTTTTATATTTTTATGTTTTTGTCTCTCCATTTCTATTGAATGGATGAGACGGAGATATGGGGATATAAATAAATATATACACTACTTCTCTTATTAGACCTTCACGTGATACAGCCAATAGCAGCCTCCATATCATTACTCTGATCCCGACCTGAATCCTCGATAGATTCCAGTGTGGGAATTGAGGTAAATATAACATAAATCATTACTAATATTTGAGGATACTGAGATACCCTTTTGAGATTTATTGTTTCCCCTTTGCCCCATATATATAGGTGGCCCATTCCACCAGTTTTTGGGCCTTCGTTCTCCCTCTTCACTTCCCGCTTATTTTTCACTACTCTATGATCAATATGATATACTGATACTGATGACCACGGATCACACGGTTTTCTGCATTTTGAGAGGTGTGTTGTTTTGACTAACAATTTAATAAAAGATATAGGAATAAAATGTAACATAAAATGCTTTGTACTAATTGCATGTTTCTGTTTCTACTAAAAGAGATAAATTGTATATTTGCGTCTGAGGTCCAGAAGAAGCTAAGGCAAAACGCGTCGACCTCTTCAGACCACTATCCTAATACTCACAAAGTGTAACTACTACAATATCTGTATATCTAATATTTTGACCTATAGATACGATGAATGTTCTTATTTCAAATAATATGTATGTCATTGTATAATTTTGTTTCTTGAACTTTTGTTCTTTTTTAAAAAAAACTTTGGTTAAATAAAAGAATATATGTTTTTTATACCTATGGTAGTCTTTTGCCCACTTAATATGTGCCTTTAAAGTCCACTAAATCTCTATCTCCCTGAGCAAACTTGTTTTGTATCATGGAGTTCCTTTTTCTCTAATTAATAGGATTATGGCACACAAGGGTCAGCTCAACCAAAAACCCCCCTCTTTTCTATATTTTTATTTATTTTTTTCAACTTGGACCTATTCGCCTTGTTTGCACTGTATCCAATCAGAGACGGGGTCTCGGTAGCACATTGCACTTTTATTAGATACGTATCTATTTGGCACTACATCTTTATGTATGGTACATAATATATGGATTCTATTTTTTTAGTTTTATAGTTTTTTATATAATAATTTTTTGGTAGCAGTGTTATCACATTTATTAATCTATTCAGATTTTCACTTTCCATTTATTCTATTTGACTGCACCTTAGTTTATCAGAGACAGCGTCTCTGCACCACTTTGCACTTTGGTAAGTTACTCTCTACATTTGGCATATTAAGTTTATGTATGGTGTTTTATGTATGTTTTACACTGCGGACTTTACATAATAAGTTGTGCCTTTTTTAGCAGTGCTACCACATCCATTATTTTTTTATATGCTCACTATTTATCACCACCCTTTTTAATATGCAAGATATTTATGGTTCAGCATTCCCACTACCTCCAGGTGCAGGGGGTTGCAATGGGGACCTGTTGTGCCCCCGCCTATGCAAACCTGTACCTGGGGGGGGTGGTATCGTGATTTGTTTTCTAGAGACGATTTACAAGATGACCTTGGGAAAATTATTATTGTAATTTTTAATTTTTTATTTAATATTAATATTTTATATGTTTTATTAATATTTTATTTTATTTAAAAATTTAAAAAAATTACAATTAATTGTAATTATTATTATAAATAGGATACAAATAGAAAAACGTTTTGGGACTTTAAGATGAGGCATGGCCACCTTCGGGCTAAATGCCTCCATCCCTGGATCATAAAGAAGCATTGGGGAAGGGGGGAAAAATTGAAAGGGGGGTGTGCTAGGCAATAGATATAAATTGTAACATATGGTCAACTAAATGAAGTGTGGACATTCCACAACATAATCATAATATAGTAACATAATAACATAATACCACTCTAGGTCTATACAACACTATGGGGTTCCTGGTTTTATCCCTCCCCAACTACTGGTGCTTTTGTCCTTCACCTGTATTACACTGGTTAATATTTTTCAATTCTTGCACACGTGTTGTCCCTATTATCACCACCTACTTACATCTTATATAACGGAGATCCTTTGTCTGGGTATGCGGTTTTCTATATGGTATATTAATCCTGCTATCTCACCATTATAACCCACAATTATATTATTTTTGCATAGATTATTTGCATATGGCATCCCCTCAGGAGACCTCTATTGATCTTCATCACAATTATTCCTTTTATTGGGACACACCTGCTTCTTCCTGAATGCCCTCTCATGGTTTCCCGCCGGGCCGCTTATTGGTCTTCCTCAGCTCCCGGTTGGACGTTATTCCCCATCGGACCGCTGCCCACAACATTCTATACTTACATGATTTTCATGGCTGTGAGTACATTGGGTGGAGTTGGCTTGGACTGGGATTACATATCCATCCCTGTTATCTATAATAATTTTATTTTAAAAGGGGAATTTTTTACTCTTTGCAGTGACATGGGATGCATCCGCTCCTGAAGAAGTGGAATCCACTCCACGAAACGCGTTGAGCTCATTATGATGCAATCCCTTTTGTATACTTATACGGTTACTTATGTATCTATTTCAGGGTTTCGCATATGCCCGTTTTACAGCCAATGCCTCAACCATTTTAGGCCTTGCCAGCCATATGTGATTTTCTAATCATGTTGTTTTAACTGTATTATTGTATACCATCACATGTATGTACCTATGCCAACATTGTATATCTGTATGATTGATGACACACATTAAACTGTTTATATCGTTATTTTACTGTGGACCCACCTTTATACCTATATGAGTCCTTTGCATCCCAACCCCTTGTATGCACTTCATTTAAAGTCCCACCTGCTCCCCCCTTCATCTATCCCATGTTTCCCAGCCTTCTGGGATGTTAGGCAACTAGTTCTTTGTTATTATGTTACTATATTATGATTATGTTGTGGAATGTCCACACTTCATTTAGTTGACCATATGTTACAATTTATATCTATTGCCTAGCACACCCCCCTTTCAATTTTTCCCCCCTTCCCCAATATTATAAATAGGATGTCGTCAATAAAACAATGCGTTTTATTGATGACATCCTATTTATTTGGGGTGGTATCCGACAAGTAGTACATACCTTTTTTGTCCAAGATGATTGTCAACTCTTTTAATCTCAAATTCTCTATTAACTGTGACCCAAAGTTATTTTGATTCCTTTTTATTTCTTCATGATTTTCATGACTCGTGACTAGACTGATTTACTCCTCCTGCTGCCAACATAGCATTACCTCGCCCTCTTCATAGGTTGTGTCCCCCCTTTTCTGAATTTTTATTTGGATTTATGGACTTTGATGTTGCAAATTTTTTTGGATCGATGTACATACAGCTATAGCAAATTGGTAAGATGCCCCCTACCAATCTTTTTGTTACCATTCGTATGTCAATTTCCCTTTCTCTGATTGCAGTATTTCTGATATATTATACACTCATGCAATATATCTATGTTTAAATTATGTCATTGTAATTGTGCATTTATTTATTTTTGCTTTTGATCTGCCTGTCCAGGTGTGGTAACATATATCCCCTGAAGAAGTCTAGCAATCTGCGAAACATGTCTGGATTGTTATTCCACGATAATCATCTATTGTAGATCATGTTTGTAAATATCCAAAATGAAATGACCCAATGCTTTTACTGAACATGTTAATGTTTTTTTCTCATATATTTCTTTCTGGTTTCTATTTTTTTTTTTAATATGAATTGATCAAATAAAATATATACATTTTACCTGATGTTGTGATTTAGGATACTGGCACCTTAAAAATCCTTGCTCTTTGTTTGAGCATTGGGACTGGCTGTGTGCAGATGTGAGGGGGCCTGAATGTGTATGGGTGTAGGGGAGGCTAAGTGTGTACAGGTGTGGAGGGGGGGCTGAGTGTGTACAGGTGTGGAGGGGGGACTGAGTGTGTACAGGTGTGGAGGGGGGACTGAGTGTGTGTACAGGTGTGAGGGAGGCTGAGTGTGTACAGGTGTGGAGGGGGGACTGAGTGTGTACAGGTGTGGAGGGGGGGCTGAGTGTGTACAGGTGTGGAGGGGGGGCTGAGTGTGTACAGGTGTGGAGGGGGGGCTTGGAGTGGAGAGGTGGCTGAGTGTGTACAGGTGTTGGGGGGCTGAGTGTGTACAGGTGTGAGGGGGGACTGAGTGTGTACAGGAGTGGATGGGGGGCTGAGTGTGTACAGGCGTGGAGGGGGGCTGAGTGTGTACAGGTGTTGTGGAGGGGGGCTGAGTGTGTACAGGAGTGGAGGGATGGCTAAGTGTGTACAGGTGTGAGGGGGGACTGAGTGTGTACAGGTTTGGAGGGGGGGGGCTGAGTGTGTACAGGAGTGAAGGGGTGGTTGAGTGTGTACAGGTGTGAGGGGGGACTGAGTGTGTACAGGTGTGAGGGGGGACTGAGTGTGTACAGGTGTGGAGAGGTGGCTGAGTGTGTACAGGTGTTGGGGAGGCTGAGTGTGTACAGGTGTGAGGGGGGACTGAGTGTGTACAGGTTTGGAGGGGGGGCTGAGTGTGTACAGGAGTGAAGGGGTGGTTGAGTGTGTACGGGTGTGAGGGGGGACTGAGTGTGTACAGGTGTGAGGGGGGACTGAGTGTGTACAGGTGTGGAGAGGTGACTGAGTGTGTACAGGTGTTGGGGAGGCTGAGTGTGTACAGGTGTGGAGAGGTGGCTGAGTGTGTACAGGTGTTGGGGAGGCTGAGTGTGTACAGGTGTGAGGAGGGACTGAGTGTGTACAGGTGTGAGGGGGGACTGAGTGTGTACAGGTGTGAGGGAGGCTGAGTGTGTACAGGTGTGAGGGGGGACTGAGTGTGTACATGTGTGAGGGGGGGGGGGGCTGAGTGTGTACAGGTGTGGAGGTGTGGAGAGGTGGCTGAGTGTGTACAGGTGTGTGAGGGGGCTGAGTGTGTACAGGTGTGAGGGGGGGGCTGAGTGTGTACAGGTGTGAGGGGGGACTGAGTGTGTACAGGTGTGTGAGGGGGCTGAGATTGTACAGGTGTGTGAGGGGGGCTGAGTGTGTACGGGTGTGTGTGGGGGGGGGGGCTTAGTGCGTACAGGTAATAATTAGTAGGGATGATCGAACTTTTGAAAAGTTTGGTTCGACCAGAACACCCGAATTTCCCGAAAGTACGGTTCGGATTCCAGAACCCCATTGAGATCAATGGGACCCGAACTTCTGGAATCAAAAAACACAATTTTGAAGCCCTAAAACCCAATAAATGCCCCTAAAAAGTGCCTAGGGTTCTGGGTCATGCCCCAGGGACTGTGAATCAGGCAAAAAAAAATCTTAAAAATTGTCGTTTTTGATAGAGAGCCAATTAATGAAAAAAATTATTGAAAAAAAAATGAGATTTCTTTGGATTTAGTGTCTGGGGGGTCTAAAAAGTGTACCTGTGAAG
The DNA here is from genome assembly GCF_965119305.1 of Pelophylax lessonae. Lineage (NCBI taxonomy): Eukaryota > Metazoa > Chordata > Amphibia > Anura > Ranidae > Pelophylax > Pelophylax lessonae. Next base: position 882,711,063 of record NC_138768.1, read on the forward strand.
TTTCAGCTCTGTAGCATGTCCAGAACCATAAAAAAACATATTATTTTTCTTAGAATTTCAGTAGGGTGGGGATGGTGTTACCCTCCTTTCACACCTGGGCGTTTTTGTTTCAGGTGTTTTTGAAGGCGTTTTTTGGGCGTTTTTTGAAGGTGTTTGGAGGCAGGCATGACATCTGAACTTCTGTATAGGGATATATATATATATATATATATACAGTGCCTTGTGAAAGTATTCAACCCCCTTGAACTTTGCAACCTTTTGCCACATTTCAGGCTTCAAACATAGAGATATAAAATTTTAATTTTTTGTGAAGAATCAACAACAAGTGGGACACAATCATCAAGTGGAACGAAATTTATTGGGTATTTCAAACTTTGTTAACAAATAAAAAACTGAAAAATTGGGCGTGCAAAATTATTCAGCCCCCTTTACTTTCAGTGCAGCAAACTCTCTCCAGAAGTTCAGTGAGGATCTCCGAATGATCCAATGTTGACCTAAATGACTAATGATGATAAATAGAATCCACCTGTGTGTAATCAAGTCTCCGTATAAATGCACCTGCACTGTGATAGTCTCAGAGGTCCGTTTAAAGCGCAGAGAGCATCATGAAGAACAAGGAACACACCAGGCAGGTCCGAGATACTGTTGTGGAGAAGTTTAAAGCCGGATTTGGATACAAAAAAATTTCCCAAGCTTTAAACATCCCAAGGAGCACTGTGCAAGTGATAATATTGAAATGGAAGGAGTATCAGACCACTGCAAATCTACGAAGACCTGGCCGTCCCTCTAAACTTTCAGCTCATACAAGGAGAAGACTGATCAGAGATGCAGCCAAGAGGCCCATGATCACTCTGGATGAACTGCAGAGATCTACAGCTGAGGTGGGAGACTCTGTCCATAGGACAACAATCAGTCGTATACTGCACAAATCTGGCCTTTATGGAAGAGTGGCAAGAAGAAAGCCATTTCTTAAAGATATCCATAAAAAGTGTCGTTTAAAGTTTGCCACAAGCCACCTGGGAGACACCAAACATGTGGAAGAAGGTGCTCTGGTCAGATGAAACCAAAATCAAAATTTTTGGCAACAATGCAAAACGTTATGTTTGGCGTAAAAGTAACACAGCTCATCACCCTGAACACACCATCCCCACTATCAAACATGGTGGTGGCAGCATCATGGTTTGGGCCTGCTTTTCTTCAGCAGGGACAGGGAAGATGGTTAAAATTGATGGGAAAATGGATGGAGCCAAATACAGGACCATTCTGGAAGAAAAATCTGATGCAGTCTGTAAAAGATCTGAGACTGGGACGGAGATTTGTCTTCCAACAAGACGATGATCCAAAACATAAAGCAAAATCTATAATGCAATGGTTCACAAATAAACATATCCAGGTGTTAGAATGGCCAAGTCAAAGTCCAGACCTGAATCCAATCGAGAATCTGTGGAAAGAACTGAAAACTGCTGTTCACAAACGCTCTTCGTCCAACCTCACTGAGCTTGAGCTGTTTTGCAAGGAGGAATGGGCAAAAATTTCAGTCTCTCGATGTGCAAAACTGATAGAGACATACCCCAAGCGACTTACAGCTGTAATCGCAGCAAAAGGTGGCACTACAAAGTATTAACTTAAGGGGGCTGAATAATTTTTCAGTTTTTTATTTGTTATAGTTTGAAATATCCAATAAATTTTGTTTCACTTCATGATTGTGTCCCACTTGTTGTTGATTCTTCACAAAAAATTACAGTTTTATATCTTTATGTTTGAAGCCTGAAATGTGGCAAAAGGTCGCAAAGTTCAAGGGGGCCCAATACTTTCGCAAGGCACTGTGTATATATATATATATATATATATATATATATATATATATATATATATATATATATATATATGTGTGTGTGTATATATATATCTATATATGTATATATATATATATATATATATATATATATATATATATATGTGTGTGTGTATATATATCTATATATGTATATATGTATACCCCTAACCCAGAATCTGCATAGTGGGGTCACCCTGGCATGGCAGAGTCAGGTCACCCTAAACTACACTATGGTCACCCTGACACATATAAGTATCCCTACAGAAACTAGATTATTGAATATAGTGGTATATAGTACCCTAACTACACTGCATATCCCTTTCCTCACACTAAAAGAACAGCTCCATACAGCAGAAGATAATTGCAAAATGACACTGGAGCTTTACAAGCAGCAGGAGAAACACAAATGCTTCCACTCTCTTCCACAGCCTCTGTATTACAGTGCTAGAGGTTAGGCGGGGCTATGTTATATACTGGGGGGGGGGCGTATTCACTTCTGATTGGCTTCTGGACCCCGTAGTCACTCCAATCACATTCCTAGCCCCCTCAATTGGCTTTTACTGACGTTTCTGGGCCAATCACGGGCTTTTAAAGCCCAGTTCCTGTCCCATTGCATTTTGGGCGGTTCTGATGAACGAATTCCAAACTTTTATTGCAAAAGTTCGGAATTCGGCCGAATTTCGAACAAAAAATAAAAATCCAGTGGTGATTGAATACCACCAAAAACAAAAACAATTAAAATAATTCTGTTTGGGTACAGTGTTGCATGACCGCGCAATTGTCCTTCAAAATGCGACAGTGCTGAAAGCTGAAAGTTGGCCTGGGCAGGAAGGGGATAAAAGTGTTCAGTAGGCAAGTGGTTAAACAAAGAATATATAAAATAAAAAAAATGAAAAAAAAAAAAAATAATAAAAAAAAGTGAAATGATTTTACTCACCCGTCTACAACGTCCATATTTTCCTGTAAGAACACAGAAGACACATTGTGAGGTTCAGAAGCAATCTGGTGATATAAACCAAACAACAACAACAACAACAACAACAAAAAACATTTTTCCAGAATCAATGAAAAGTTCTTGGGGCCCCTGGGGGGGGGGGGGATGTTTTGCAGTTTGAGGCCCATAGACAACGGCTTTTTTCCACTCATTTTATCTCAACAAATCAATGGGGATTCCAAAGCAGTTAGCAGGAGCTTCATGTAAGGGAATTTAGAACGATCTTGAAAGCAAAGGAACGTTGAACCTGAAAGTACGCTGGGTCCATGTACACAAGCCCCTCCCCCACTGACCGCACAGAGGTGACATGAACTATAAAATGACTTTTCCAGTAATCTTCTGATCAGTAGAAGTGATTCAGACAACTTTAAAGCCACCCAGTCACTTCTACTGATTGGCAAGTGGACCCCAGCCAGGACACAGCTAGAGGATTCAGAATACAGTGCAATTGGGGGGATCAGGGAATTGGCCATTTAACATAACAAATTGGGGATCCAGTGTCCCCAATATACTGTACATGCCTAGGGGCATCAGATTATTGTCTTTTTAACCACTTGCCGACCGCCGCACGACTATCTACGTCGGCGGTCAGCCCCTCACAGGCAAACTAACGTAGGGCTACGTTGCTTGCTTGTGAGGGTCTAGGGAGCGAGCGCGCGCCCCCGGGGGCGCGCTCCCGCTCCCGCGTGGTCACGGACCCCCCCGCGCGTGTGACCAGCGGACCCGATGTCCGCCGGTCACTCGGCGATCGGCGGGGGAGAGGGAGAATGTCAGGCAGCTTGTGTAAACAAACTGCCTGTCATTCTCCTCACTGCAAAGACACTGATAAAACGGATCGGGTATGTAGATCCGTTGATCAGTGTCCTTACAGCTAGAGCCACAGCCAATCACAGTAGAAACCACGCCCCTAGGGACACACACAGCCCCTCCCTTCCAAATAAAGTTAACCCCTTCACTACCAGTGTATTTTTACAGTAACAGTGCATATGTATAGCACTGATTACTGTAGAAATGTCACTGGTAACCCCAAAAGTGTCAAAAATGTCAGTCAAGGGTCCGATCTGTCCGCCGCAATGTCGCAGTACCGCAAAAAAAATCGCAGATCGCCGCCATTACGCGTTAAAAAAAAAACAACAAAAATGACAAAAATCTTTCCCTTTGTTAGTAAACGCGATAACTTTTGCGCAAACCAATCAAAATACGCTTTTTGCGATTTTTTTTACCAAACATAGGTAGCATAAAACAAATTGGCCGAAAATTTTTAAAAATTTTGATTTTTACATTTTTTTTGGGGGGAATTTCATATAAAAAAATGTGAAAAATATTGCTATTTTTGCAAAATTGACGCTCTTTTTTTGTTTATAGCGCGTGATCAAAAAATCGCACAGGTGATCAAATACCACCAAAAGAAAGCTCTGTTTGTGGGAAAAAAAGGACGTCAAATTCGTTTAGGTACAGCGTCGCACGACCGCGCAATTGTGCGTTAAATTCACGCAGTGCCGAATCGCAAAATACCCCCTGGTCGGAATGGGGGTAAAATCTTCCGGGGCTTAAGTGGTTAAAGAGAACCTATCACTGCCATTATGCTATCACAGGGGGCTTTCCAGTTTCCTTGTGATAGTAATACAGTTATTTAAAATGTGAATAGAATGTGCATGGAGGCTGGTACAGGCGCTACCTATAAATATGACTCAAAATCCCAGAGTTATTATATAGAGTGATATAAAGTGCCAATAATTAATAGTGAAATAGGTAGGTATATCTCACGGTGCCACCCAACTGATACTCAGTATATGCGGGTGTGATGTTGTGAGTCAATGAAAGTTCAATGATCAATAATAAAGAGTGCTCGAATGTAAAATAATTTATTGAAGAAATGAAAGTGCAAAGTGACAATGTTAAGGTAAGTGCACATAAACACAAACAAAGGGCAATTCCCAAAAGAGGTGTAAATAATTCCTCCAAAATAGTGTGTGAAAGATAAATCACTTTGTGGGGATAAAATGGTGAGCTTCTTTTATCACAACCTCAAATAGGTGTCCAAAATGCCATCAAGGAATAAATCCTCAATTTATAAACAAAAAGTGAAAATGTGAAATGAAACAAAAAAGGAAGAGAAAGGGGTGTGTACATCGGTGTTCACCACTAGATGGCACACTTGCAATACGACCTGTATATAGGCAGACAGGCTAATACAGCTCTGGGGTTTTTCTCCACTTCTGATGGGCTAAGGAGTAACGATCCTGGTGATCTATGTGCTCCAACAGAGATATAACCCCATGGTTTGTAAAATTCCAAGGCAGTAGTAAAAGAAAAAAAGTGTAGACTCACTCGTTGTGCTGATCTGGATTAGTATAGTGTGCGCCGGGAAGCTTCCGCATTCCACGGCCCTCAACTCCGTAACCAGAAGTGAAGTATGACGTTCAGACTCCACCCTACGTGTTTCGTCATAGGACGTCTACTGGAGTTATTTAAAAATTTGCATTGAAACAATAAAATATAATAACATTAGGCAGAGCTCAAGGTTGTGTTTGGGTTGAACTTTGGCTATTCCAGCATTTGTACAAAAGCCCAAAGATGGTGGGGGCCAAACGTCATGTATAATAGCGGTATAACTTCTGCTAATACACATGACAGTTTCCAGCTGTTAAGGACTGTGATGCGTTGGGGTTTCTTAGCTCAATGGTAGCATCAACAACAAGCCTAATCCACACCAAATATACTTTTTAGGGCTTTCCTGCCCACTTTTATTTAAAAACCCATCAAAATTCACAGAGGTATGTCTTCCCACATAGGAGGTTCTAACCATGACTGCAAAATATAACATATAGCCTCCTGGCTCTCTTGTGGCAGCTTTACTGATCCAAGTACCTCTTCAGGTTCCCTCCAGAACTTTGTATCTTTGTTTGGTCTACTTGACCATGACACACGTCCCAATGTTTATGCACTGACGCTGCACCTCAGCACTGCGTCTTCTTTACAGCTTCCTAGCGGCTCTTGTCCCTCTTGGACCATCTCTGTACAGCTTCCTAGCTGCTCTTGTCCCTCTTGGACCATCTCTGTACAGCTTCCTAGCTGCTCTTGTCCCTCTTGGACCATCTCTGTACAGCTTCCTAGCTGCTCTTGTCCCTCTTGGACCATCTCTGTACAGCTTCCTAGCTGCTCTTGTCCCTCTTGGACCATCTCTGTACAACTTCCTAGCGGCTCTTGTCTCTCTTGGACCATCTCTGTACAGCTTACTAGCGGCTCTTGTCCCTCTTGGACTATCTCTGTACAGCTTCCTAGCGGCTCTTGTCCCTCTTGGACTATCTCTGTACAGCTTCCTAGCTGCTCTTCTCCCCCTTGGACCATCTCTGTACAGCTTCCTAGCTGCTCTTGTCCCTCTTGGACCATCTCTGTACAACTTCCTAGCGGCTCTTGTCCCTCTTGGATCATCTCTGTGCAACTTCCTAGCGGCTCTTGTCCCTCTTGGACCATCTCTGTACAGCTTCTTAGCGGCTCTTGTCTCTCTTGGACCATCTCTGTACAGCTTCCTAGCGGCTCTTGTCCCTCTTGGACTATATCTGTACAGCTCCCTAGCTGCTCTTGTCCCTCTTGGACTATCTCTTCACAGCTTCCTAGCGGCTCTTGTCCCTCTTGGACTATATCTGTACAGCTCCCTAGCTGCTCTTGTCCCTCTTGGACTATCTCTGTACAGCTTCCTAGCGGCTCTGGTCCCTCTTGGACCATCTCTGTACAGCTTCCTAGCATCTCTTGTCCCTCTTGGACCATCTCTGTACAGCTTCCTAGCGGCTCTTGTCCCTCTTGGACCATCTCTGTACAGCTCCCTAGCTGTTTCTCTCTCTCTGTCCCACATGGAACCTCTCTTGTCCCTCATGGACTTCCTCTCAGGCTCGGGTCTTCCTCTATATCCTGACCTTGATGGCTGGCAGCATCTGACACGGCTCCCTTCAGACACACTGACCTCCCTCAGGAGGATGGGGCTCTAAACTCTAAGTCTGGCTCACATATGAAGCCAGCACACACCTGAATCATTAGTGGGCCTGTTTCTTACAAAACCAGGTGTAAACCATGATTTTACAGAGTAGCACAGGGTCACCCTGCTAAAGGACACTGGCGGGTGCAGGCACCATCAAGTCCTTGACAACCAGTGATGTCCCCGGCACCATTCACCTTCATTGCTGGGAATCTTCAGCCGTGTAAGCAAAGGGGCGGGGATAGTATAATCCTACTGGTAGTGCCGCCACAACCAGTAGGATTATACTATCCCCGCCCCTTTGCTTACATGCCTGAAGATTCCCAGCAATGAAGGTGAATGGCGCCGGGGACATCACTGGTTGTCAAGGACTTGATGGAGTTCTGACAAGCTGACCAGATAGAAGCAATTGGGTGGGTCTGCAGCTGTCTGATCACTTCCACACACCCCCACAAGTGCCGGTTCCCCCATGTTCCCAGGGCTCTGTGCATCCATCAGTGGACCCAGAACCAGCATGGCGGGTGCTTCCAGGTAGAGGGGAGGAAGGTGAGAGAACATCCATTTGTTGGCTTCCCCTTCCTGTAAATGACCTGGAAGTGACGTGTAAAATATTACCTCCAGGTCCTGGTGTCACTGTCCTTAGCCAGTATGGCCATGGACGAGGCTGATGGAGAGAGACCTGCACTCCATAAGCTTAACTGAAGGACTGGGGAGACATCAGGGGTCTTTTAGACCCTTGTTGTCTCATTAAAGAGAACCTGTCACCAAAAATGCATCCCAAAGGGTACTTTTTGTCCCCTATGTGAAGAAAAAAAAGTTTAGAAAAAAGAAAATGTCAAAAAAGTGTAAAAAAAAAATTAAAGTTCCACCCAAGAACTTAAAATTCCCTCCAAAAAAAAAAAAATGTTTCAGTCTCACCCCACAAACATGCACATACGTAAGTAAATGTATGTATTGGAGGGGGGACGCCTACGTGCAAAAACTTTGATTGTGCTACATGTTACATATCACCGCACACACCCCAGTGACCACAATATTTCTCGGCCCATAATTCACAGTTAAGTCTATACTGATGACCTGTAAGGGGCTTTTAGCTCCTTTACGACCGCCCGCCACAGATGTACTGCGGCAGGCAGCCGCTCCTGCGTGAATCGCCGTACATATACGGCGCTCGCTCTTGGGAGTCTAGGAGGCGAGCGCGTGCCAGTGCACTCCCGCCCCCGCTCATCAGCGGGGAAGCCGATGCGTGTGTCAGGCGGCTCTGATTGCTGCCTGACACCGGCAATCGCTCCCCGCTGAGAGATCGTCGGATGTTCTTCTCCCTGGAATGATCACAGAGCGCCTTCTATATAGGAACACATGTCTCTATGATCATTTCACAAGCCACACCCCCCACAGTTAGAAACACTCCCCTAGGCTCACATTTAACCCCTTGATCACCCACAGGGTTAACCTCTTCCCTGCCAGTGTCATTTTTACAGTAACAGTGCATATTTATAGCACTGATTACTGTAGTAATGTCACTGGTCCCCCCAAAAGTATCAAAGATGTCAGTCAGGGGTCCGATCTGTCCGCCGCAATGTCGCAGTCCCGCAAAAAAAAAAAGCAGATCGCCGCCATTACTAGTAAAAAAAAAAAACAATAAAAATGACATAAATCTTTCCCGTAGTTTGTAGACGCAATAACTTTTGTGCAAATCGATCAAAATACGCTTATTGCAATTTTTTTTTTTTTAACCAAAAATTTGTAGCAGAAAAAAAATTGGCCTAAAATGTTAAAAAATTGTGATTTTTAAATTTTTTTTTGGGAATATAGCAGAGTGTGAAAAAAAAATATATATTGTTGTTTTTTTTTAACCACTTTAATACTGGGCACTTCCCTCCCTTCCTGCCCAGGCCAATTTTCCCCTTTTAGCGCTGTTGCAATTTGAATGACAATTGCGCGGTCATGCAACACTGTACCTACACCAAATTTATGTCATTTTCCCCCCACAAATAGAGCTTTCTTTTGGTGGTATTTGATCACCTGTGCGATTTTTACTTTTTGCTAAACAAATAAAAAAAGAGCGAAAAGTTTGAAAAAAAAAAAAAGTTTTTTTGTTTATGTTATACAATTTTGTAAATAAATAAGTTTTTTCCTGCACTGATGAGCACTGATGAGACTGCACTGACAGGCACTGATGAGGAGGCACTGATGGGGTGGCACTGATGGGGTGGCACTGATAGGTGGCACTGATAGGCGGCACTGATAGGCACTGATATGCGGCACTGATAGGTAGCACAGATAGGTAGCACAGATATGCAGCATTGGTGGGCACTGATAGGTGGCACTGATGGGCACTGATAGGTGGCACTGACGGGCACTAATGGGCACTGATAGGCGGCACTGGTGGGCACTGATGGGTGGCACTGACGGGCGGCACTGATGGGCACTGATGGCACTGATAGGCGGCACTGGTGGGCAATAATGGGCACTGGTGGGCGACACTAAAGGATAGCAATGATGGGCACTTGTGGGCAGCACTGATAGGGAGGACACTGGTGGGCATCACTGATGGGGAGGGCAATGGGGGGCTCCCTGAGCCCTGATTGCCATCCCTGGTGGCCATAGTGGGCATCCCTGGGGTCATAGTGGGCATCCCTGGGGTCATAGTGGGCATCCCTGGTGGATCTAGTGGCATCCCCCCCCCCGAGGGTCTGCACTGGTAATCAATGATCTGATTACCAGTGCCGACCCCCCCCCCCCCCTGTCAGGGGAGCCGCCGATCGGCGCTCCTTTACTCGTGCCTGTCAGGCACGAACTAAGGAAAGCCGATCAACGGCTGTTCCTATTTACTATGTGACCAGCCGTGATTGGACACGGCTGATCACATGGTAAAGAGCCTCCGCCAGAGGCTCTTTACCGAGATCGGAGATGCAGGGTGTCAGGCTGACACCTCGCATCACCGATCGCCGCTCTGCGCGCCCCCGGGGGGCGCCCAGAGCTGTGTTATCCTGCCCCCGTCATATGACGTCCGGTCAGGATAACACAACCACATTCCCGCCGTCAATTTGTAATAGGGCGGGCGGGAAGTGGTTAAATTGTCGCTCTTTTTTTCTTTATAGCGCAAAAAATAAAAATCGCACAGGTGATCAAATACTACCAAAAGAAAGCTCTGTTTGTGGGGGGGGGGGGAAACGTAAATTCTGTCGCACGACCGCGCAATTGTCCGTTAAATAACGCAGTGCCGAATTGCAAAATAGGGCCTGGTCAAGAAGGGGGTAAAATCTTCCGGGGCTGAAGTGGTTAAAGAGAGAAAAAAAAAAAAAAGCAAAACACATGAAAAATGCATCATAAACGCATGTTTAAAACGCGCCTGAAAACCGCATCAACCGCAACCACATAGATGTGAACCTAGAATAACTCTGGTATGGATTTCCTGGGGATCTCACAATATTTTTTTTTTTTTTTGTGGGAGATACCCCATACTAGACTCAAAATCCATACTAGACTCAAAATCCATACTAGACTCAAAATCCATACTAGACTCAAAATCCATACTAGACTCAAAATCCATACTAGACTCAAAGAGTCTGATGTGTATTTTGGGGGGAAATCTACACAATTTTCTTTTTTCTTTTTTTGTGCTGTGGCGTGGACTAGAACAAAAGTGACATTTGCAATGTACAAAATGATACAGTTTAACATGCAGGAAAATGACACAATATTATTATTATTCTTATTATTATAGAGACATGTGTTCCTATATAGAAGGATCACAGGCCCTCTATTATCATCCCAGGGAGGAATGGTCAGATGTGTTTACAACAACCGACCGTCCTTCTCTCTCAGCGGGGAACGATCGCGGGTGTCAGGCGGTAATTGTGGCTGCCGACCCCGTGGATAGGCATCCCCACTGCCTAGTAGGGGCGGGAGCACGCCACCGGCGCCAGACGCTCACCCCCCCCCCCCCCAGCACCATGCACACGACCGACGTAGAGCTACATCGTTTTGCGCAGCCGAGCCAGCCTGCTGCAGTAAAACTGCGGCGGGCGGTCAGAAAGTGGTTAAAGTAACGCAGTGCCATATTACAAAAAATGGTCATAAAGGGGGATGCATTTTCCAGGGGTCAAGTGGATAAAAGAACAATAAATGAAAATTCCAATATAATATACACCATAATCTGTAGATGCACAAACCATGGAATTTACACTTTTTTTGGCCCAAAATTTATGAAAAAAAATTGATTTATATATATATATATATATATATATATATATATTTTTATTTTTTTTATTTGATATGTTTTATAGCAGAAAGTAAAACATATATTTTCTTTCCACAACATTTGTGTTCTTTTTTTTTTATTTATGCAATAAAAAAAAAAAAAAGAAAAACCTAGTGGTGATAAAATACCACAAAAAGAAAGCTCTATTTGTATGGAAAAAAATATAAAAATAAACAAATTTAATTTAGGTACAGCGTTTCATGACCGCGTAATTACCAGCTAACCACTTAAGGACCACCCACCGTACATATACTGCGTCAGGGCGGCCCTTAAGTGCAAAACCACGTAAATGTATGTGATTTTGCTTTAAGGCTCTAGGGGGCGTGCAAGAACCGCCGGAGCCGCGCTCCCACTGTGATTAGAAAATGCGGGAGCCAGTCCGCGGGGACCGCTGGCCGCGATTGTCAAGGAGACTGACAGAACAATGCAGACGGCCGTTCTGTCAGATAGGAAGGGAGAGATTGTGTGTTCCTGCTAATCAGGAAAACAGATCTCTCTTCCTGCAATCAGTCCACTCCCCCTACAGTTAGAAAGCACTCTCTAGGATCACACTTAACCCCTCAATCGCCTCTGATGTTAACCCCTTCCCTGTCAGTGTCATTTATACAGTAACAGTGCATATTATTTAGCACTGATCACTGTATTGGTGACACTGGTCCCCAAAAAGTGTCACTTAGTGTCAGATTTGTCCGCTGCAATGTCGCTCATTGCCATAGGTAAAAGTTCTCAAGGTGGGTTTACAACCACTTTAACCTCCCTAGTGGTATTCCCGAGTGTGGCTTGGGGTTAATATTCAGTGCCAAAAGTGGTATCCCCGAGCCACTCTCGGGATTACCCCAGAATGATACTCACCTTCCACTGTGATCCCCCACCGTCCTCCAGCCATCCTCCCTCTGTCCTCTTGCTGTGTGTTCAGCCGATGCCGGCACCTTCTTCCAGGTCCCTTCCCTGTGAGCACCATGTCGCAGGGGGGTGGAATTGGTGGGAGATTAAAAAAAAAGAAAAGGACACGATACAGTGTAACCTGTTAGGATTACGACTTTGTATCATCCCATTTCACCCAGAGGCTTTTCCAGTGCCCTGCCTGTACTTTTTGCGGTTCTTTGTGCCTGGAAAATTGAGAACCTCCATGGCGTCCAAAAAGCGTTCTTTTAGCTCAGAAACGCTTTTGGAGGATCTGGAAAACAGCGACGGTGAATCGGAATTATTTGAAGAGCTGAGCGATAGCGATTCGTGGGAAAATTCATCATCAGGTACTAAAAGTGACGACAGCGACAATTCTGCGACTGAGCTCAGTGATGTGAGGACTTGGGGCTCTATTGACTGCGGTACGGATCAGACAGCGCCCCCAGGATTCCCATTTACTGGTATGAAAGTTGACGTTGACCATGACAACCCCTTGGCACACCTACAATTATTTCTGAACGATGAGGTTATTGAAAAAATAGTTACCGAGACAAACCGGTACAAAGAGCAACAATTGGCTACACATCGGAAGTTTCCAAGATGCAGAAAGTGGGAACCAGTGACCAAAGGTGAGATTTGGAAATTTCTGGGCCTAATAATTCTTCAGGGGGTGGTGGGGAAACCCCTGCAGAAGTGGTGGGGAAACCCCTGCAGAAGTGGGATTGGACAACCAATACATTACTTGCCACTCCATTCTTTGGCACGGTCATGTCAGAGTACAGATTCTCCCTCATAATGAAATATCTCCATTTCCAAAACAATGAAGAATTTGATGAAATTTATTATTATTACGTTATAATTTATGATTTCGTGTTTCAAACTTTGTCCCACCAGGGATGTCTACTAGACTCTTGTTTGGACAGATTTGAGTGAGTTATTCCTAAGAATTACAGGCCTAAAATATAAAACAGATTTCCATGCAAAACAATGTATCGCTTTTAGCACAAAAAATTCTGACATAATCAGACTGCCAGGGAGGTTAAGGGGGGTAAAAAAAAAGTGGTTAAAGTAGCGCAGTGGTGAACAGCGAAAAATGGCCAGGTCATGAAGGGGGGCAAATCTCAGTTGAAGTGGTTAGCTCAGCTCAGCTAAATAAGTTTGAGTTTTTTTTCCATCAAGAGATCTTATTAGAGAATCCAGTACCGGATGCATTTTGATTGGCTGTTATGAGTTCCTCACACTCATTGTATGAAATGATTTGGTATCACACTGATGAAAATGAATGGAAAGTCACTCACCTTAGTGCACGCCATTGGAGATGAAGGTAGGTCACCGCTATCGCTGTATATCTGCTAAAACAAAAACGCAGCAGTGAGACTCTTGACCCCGTTTAGCTGAGATATACAGAAGACGGGATGGAGATGGTTGTACCAGTAATCAGATGATGGTAGAAGTGTGGTTGGGAAGGTTTCTTGGAACGTGTGTGAGTTTTGAGACTTTTGAAATCCTGATCTGATGTAATATCATTGGGCGGTTCCCAGACTCCTCCAATGAGATTGCACCTTATCAGAACATGTCAGGCATTGTCAGTGAGAACTCTTCCATGGAACTGCAGACTGCAATGTGATAAAGATCCCAAAACGCTAAAACAGCAGGGCTGAAAAAAATGACACAAACAACAAAAAGAACTTGTAGTTAACCACTTATGTCCAAAAATATTGTAAATATGTCTGTCAGTAAATTAGTGAAGAGGGTGGAGACTGAAGGGGTGAGCTGAGGGGTGGAGAGATAGATGTGGGTGTCATCAGCGTAGAAATGGTATTGGAAGCCATGGGAGGCTATCAGCTGATCCAGGGAGGAGGTGTAAATGTAGAATAGAAGAGGTCCAAGGACAGAACCTTGGGGGACCCCAACAGTAAGAGGAGTTGCAGAGGAGTAAGTGGAATGGTAGAGAACCTTGAGGGACCCCAATGGTAAGAGGAGTTTCAGAGGAGTAAGTGGAATTGTAGAGAACCTTGGGGGACCGTAACGGTAAAAGGAGTTTCAGAGGAGTAAGTGGAATTGTAGAGAACCTTGGGGGACCCCAATGGTAAGAGGAGTTGCACAGGAGTAAGTGGAATTGTAGAGAACCTTGGGGGACCCCAACGGTAAGAGGAGTTGCAGAGGAGTAAGTGGAATGGTAGAGAACCTTGAGGGACCCCAATGGTAAGAGGAGTTTCAGAGGAGTAAGTGGAATTGTAGAGAACCTTGGGCGACCCCAACGGTAAGAGGAGTTGCAGAGGAGTAAGTGGAATTGTAGAGAACCTTGGGCGACCCCAACGGTAAGAGGAGTTGCAGAGGAGTAAGTGGAATTGTAGAGAACCTTGGGGGACCCCAACAGTAGGAGGAGTTGCAGAGGAGTAAGTGGAATTGTAGAGAACCTTGGGAGACCCCAACGGTAAGAGGAGTTGCAGAGGAGTAAGTGGAATTGTTAAGAACCTTGGGGGACCCCAACGGAAAGAGGAGTTTCAGATGAGTAAGTAGAATTGTAGAGAACCTTGGGGGACCCCAACGGTAAGAGGAGTTACCGAGGAGTAAGTGGAATTGTAGAGAACCTTGGGGGACCCCAACGGTAAAAGGAGTTGCAGAAGAGTAAGTGGAATTGTAGTGAACCTTGGGGGACCCCAAAGGTAAGAGGAGTTGCAGAGGAGTATGTGGAATTGTAGAGAACCTTGGGGTACCCCAACGGTAAGAGGAGTTGCAGAGGAGTAAGTGGAATGGTAGAGAACCTTGCGGGACCCCAACGGTAAGAGGAGTTTCAGAGGAGTAAGTGGAATTGTAGAGAACCTTGGGGGACCCCAACGGAAAGAGGGGTTTCAGAGGAGTAAGTGGAATTGTAGAGAACCTTGGGGGACCCCAACGGTAAGAGGAGTTGCAGAGGAGTAAGTGGAATTGTAGAGAACCTTGGGGGACCCCAACAGTAGGAGGAGTTGCAGAGGAGTATGTGGAATTGTAGAGAACCTTGGGGGACCCCAACAGTAGGAGGAGTTGCAGAGGAGTAAGTGGAATTGTAGAGAACCTTGGGAGACCCCAACGGTAAGAGGAGTTGCAGAGGAGTAAGTGGAATTGTTAAGAACCTTGGGGGACCCCAACGGAAAGAGGAGTTTCAAAGGAGTAAGTAGAATTGTAGAGAACCTTGGGGGACCCCAACGGTAAGAGGAGTTGCAGAGGAGTAAGTGGAATTGTAGAGAACCTTGGGGGACCCCAACGGTAAGAGGAGTTGCAGAGGAGTAAGTGGAATTGTAGAGAACCTTGGGGGACCCCAACAGTAGGAGGAGTTGCAGAGGAGTAAGTGGAATTGTAGTGAACCTGGAGGGAACCCAAAGGTAAGAGGAGTTGCAGAGGAGTAAGAGGAAATGTAGAGAACCTTGGGGGACCCCAATGGTAAGAGAAGTTGCAGAGGAGTAAGTGGAATTGCAGAGAACTTTGGGGGACCCCAATGGTAAGAGGAGTTGCAGAGGAGTAAGTGGAATTGTAGAGAACCTTGGGGGACCCCAACAGTAGGAGGAGTTGCAGAGGAGTATGTGGAATTGTAGTGAACCTTGGGGGACCCCAACGGTAAGAGGAGTTGCAGAGGAGTAAGTGGAAATGTAGAGAACCTTGGGGGACCCCAATGGTAAGAGAAGTTGCAGAGGAGTAAGTGGAATTGCAGAGAACTTTGGGGGACCCCAATGGTAAGAGGAGTTTCAGAGGAGTAAGTAGAATTGTAGAGAACCTTGGGGGACCCCAACAGTAGGAGGAGTTGCAGAGGAGTAAGTGGAATTGTAGAGAACCTTGGGGGACCCCAATGGTAAGAGGAGTTGCAGAGGAGTAAGTGGAATTGTAGAGAACCTTGGGGGACCCCAACAGTAGGAGGAGTTGCAGAGGAGTAAGTGGAATTGTAGTGAACCTTGGGGGACCCCAAAGGTAAGAGGAGTTGCAGAGGAGTATGTGGAATTGTAGAGAACCTTGGGGTACCCCAACGGTAAGAGGAGTTGCAGAGGAGTAAGTGGAATTGTAGAGAAACTTGCGGGACCCCAACAGTAAGAGGAGTTGCAGAGGAGTAAGTGGAAATGTAGAGAACCTTGGGGGACCCCAATGGTAAGAGAAGTTGCAGTGGAGTAAGTGGAATTGCAGAGAACTTTGGGGGACCCCAATGGTAAGAGGAGTTGCAGAGGAGTAAGTGGAATTGTAGAGAACCTTGGGGGACCCCAACAGTAGGAGGAGTTGCAGAGGAGTATGTGGAATTGTAGTGAACCTTGGGGGACCCCAACGGTAAGAGGAGTTGCAGAGGAGTAAGTGGAAATGTAGAGAACCTTGGGGGACCTCAATGGTAAGAGAAGTTGCAGAGGAGTAAGTGGAATTGCAGAGAACTTTGGGGGACCCCAATGGTAAGAGGAGTTGCAGAGGAGTATGTGGAATTGTAGAGAACCTTGGGGGACCCCAACAGTAGGAGGAGTTGCAGAGGAGTATGTGGAATTGTAGTGAACCTTGGGGGACCCCAACCGTAAGAGGAGTTGCAGAGGAGTAAGTGGAAATGTATAGAACCTTGGGGGACCCCAATGGTAAGAGGAGTTGCAGAGGAGTAAGTGGAATTGTAGAGAACCTTGGGGGACCCCAACAGTAGGAGGAGTTGCAGAGGAGTAAGTGGAATTGTAGAGAACCTTGGGAGACCCCAACGGTAAGAGGAGTTGCAGAGGAGTAAGTGGAATTGTTAAGAACCTTGGGGGACCCCAACGGAAAGAGGAGTTTCAAAGGAGTAAGTAGAATTGTAGAGAACCTTGGGGGACCCCAACAGTAGGAGGAGTTGCAGAGGAGTAAGTGGAATTGTAGTGAACCTGGGGGGACCCCAAAGGTAAGAGGAGTTGCAGAGGAGTAAGTGGAAATGTAGAGAACCTTGGGGGACCCCAATGGTAAGAGAAGTTGCAGAGGAGTAAGTGGAATTGCAGAGAACTTTGGGGGACCCCAATGGTAAGAGGAGTTGCAGAGGAGTAAGTGGAATTGTAGAGAACCTTGGGGGACCCCAACAGTAGGAGGAGTTGCAGAGGAGTATGTGGAATTGTAGTGAACCTTGGGGGACCCCAATGGTAAGAGGAGTTGCAGAGGAGTAAGTGGGATTGCAGAGAACTTTGGGGGACCCCAATGGTAAGAGGAGTTGCAGAGAAGTAAGTGGAATTGTAGTGAACCTTGGGGGAACCCAACGGTAAGAGGAGTTGCAGAGAAGTATGTGGAATTGTAGAGAACCTTGAGGGACCCCGACAGAGAAAGAAAGAGGAGAGGAGTAAGTAGAATTCTAAGTGACACTGAAGGTGCAGTGTGATAGGTAGGAAGAGAGCCAGCAAAGAGCACAGTCACCGAGACCAAAGGAGAAAAGTTGTTTTTTGAGGAGGGGGTGGTCAACCGTATCAAACCATCTGAAAGGTCCAGAAGTAGGAGGATAGAATAGTGCCCATTGGTTTTTGCTGTTAGTAAATCATTTGTGAGTTTTAAAAAGAACAGTTTCTGTGGAGTATTGAGGGCGATATCCAGACTTAAGGGAATCAAGAAGGTTATTCTTAATGAGGTGGTCACTCAGTTGGTTGTAGACCGGGCATTTATGGAATTTGGAAGAAAAGGGGAGAAAGGAGATGGGTTTGTTGGAAAGTGTGTGAGTTTTGAGTCTTTTATTATACTGATCTGATGTGATATCATTGGGCGGTTCCCATACTCCTCCAACGAGGTTGCATCTTATCAGAACATGTCAGGCAGTGTCGGTGAGGCTGTTCAAAAAATGACTCTTCCATGGAACTGCAGACTGCATTGTGATAAAGGTTACATAACACCAAAACAGCAGCGCTGTGACCTGAACAAGACATAAACTGCAACAAACTTGTAATTAAAGTCCATAGCAGCCCATATGTGGACAAATCTTCTCCTCTTTGAGCTTAATCAGAGATAAATGTGCAGATGCAACCACCTTTACAGTATAATTCTAATACAATATCCACTTGCTGACCATTGAGTATTTTTTGCTAGAAAATTTAGAACCCCCAAGGATTATATATATATATATATATATATATATATATATATATATATATATTTTTTTTTTATATATATATATATATATACTGTATATATATATTATTTTTTTTTCTTTATTACTTTAGGAGAGACCCTAGAGAATAAAATGGTGATTGTTACAATATTTTATGTCACACGGTATTTGCGCAGCAGTTTTTCAAATGCAATTTTTTGGGACAAAATATACTGCAATTAATTTTATTGCAAAAAATTACAATATATAACCAAATTTATTTGGTGAAAATAAAAAAAGATGATCTTTCACTGAGTAAACAGATACCAAACATGTCACGCTTTAAATTTACGTTCGCTTGGGGAATGGCGAAAAACGACTACTGTATACCTAAAAAATCTCCATAGGAGACTTTTTTAAATTTTTTACAGGTTACAGATTTAGGCTACGTTTCCACTATTGTGCCTACAAAGTTGCGCGATTTCAAGCGTGACTTTGTAGTGCGACGTGTTTGCGGCTACTTCTGAGGACTTCAGTGCTACTTCCTTCTATGAGGGACAAGTCGCCCTGAAGTCGCCCAAAAGTAGTGCAAAAACCTTTTATCAAGTCGCAGCAGTAAGAACGGTCCTAATTGTAAATAATGGGTTTTGATTTGTCATGCGACTTGACATGTGTCAAGTCGCACTAGTGGAAACAGGGCCTTAGAGTTACAGAGGAGGTCTAGCACTAGAATATTGCTCTCATTCAAGCTTTTGCGACAATACCTCACTTATCTGGAGCACACACCATTTACAAAAACGACTTACATATGCTTTTCCTTCTGCACGTGAGCACAGAGAGATAGGGACGCTTCAACTTTTTTTTTTTTTTACACTGTGCTTTTTTTTTTTTTTTTTTTTACTTTTATTCCTGTTACTCAACACACAGCTATTAATGTCTAAACTGCTGGCAACAAAAGTGAGTACACCCCTAAGTGACAATGTCCAAATTGGGCCCCATTAGCCATTTTCTCTACTCGGTGTCATGTGACTTGTTAGTGTTACAATGTCTCAGGTGTGAATGGGGAGCAGGTGTGTTAAATTTGGTGTTATTGCTCTCACTCTCTCATACTGGTCACTGGAAGCTCAACATGGCACCTCATGGCAAAGAACTCTCTGAGGATCTGAAAAAAAAGAATTGTTGCTCTACGTAAAGATGACCTAGGCTATAAGAAGATTGCCAAGACCCTGAAACTGAGCTGTAGCACGGTGGCCAAGACCATACAGCGATTTAGCAGGACAAGGTCCACTTAGAATAGGCCTCGCCATGGCCAACCAAATTGAGGGCACGTGCTCAGCATCATTTCCAGGGGTTGTCTTTAGGGAAATAGACGTATGAGTGCTGCCAGCATTGCTGCAGAGGTTGAAGGGGTGGGGGGTCAGCCTGTCAGTGCTCAGACCATACGCCACACACTGCATCAAATTGATCTGCATGGCTGTTGTCCCACAAGGAAGCTTCTTCTAAAGATGATGCACAAGAAAGCCTGCAAACAGTTTGCTGAAGACAAGCAGACTAAGGACATGGATTACTGGAACCATGTCCTGTGGTCTGATGAGACCAAGATAAACTAATTTGGTGCAGATGGTGTCAAGTGTGTGTGGCGGCAACCAGGTGAGGAGTACAAAGACAAGTGTGTCTTGCCTACAGTCAAGCATGGTCAGCCAGTATAGGCCCAAAAATTAGCCCACATGGGTTTACCTGACAGCTAAGAACGTAGTATTTGATGGCTGGAGGTACATTAGGCATTCACAGGATACAGAAGTAAGTGTTGGCCACTATAGACCCCAAAAATTAGCCCACATGGGTTTACCTGACAGCTAAGAACGTAGTAGTTGATGGCTGGAGGTACATTAGGCATTCACAGGATACAGAAGTAAGTGTCGGCCAGTATAGGCCCCAAAAATTAGCCCACATGGGTTTACCTGACAGCTAAGAACGTAGTATTTGATGGCTGGAGGTACATTAGGCATTCACATGATAAGGAAGTAAGTGTCGGCCACTATAGGCCCCAAAAATTAGCCCACATGGGTTTACCTGACAGCTAAGAAGGTAGTATTTGATGGCTGGAGGTACATTAGGCATTCACATGATACAGAAGTAAGTGTCGGCCATAAAAGGCCCCAAAAATTAGCCCACATGGGTTTACCTGACAGCTAAGAACATAGTATTTGATGGCTGGAGGTACATTAGGCTTTCACAGGATACAGAAGTAAGTGTCGGCCACTATAGGCCCCAAAAATTAGCCCACATGGGTTTCCCTAACAGCTAAGAACGTAGTATTTGATGGCTGGAGGTACATTAGGCATTCACAGGATACAGAAGTAAGTGTCGGCCACTATAGACCCCAAAAATTAGCCCACATGGGTTTACCTGACAGCTAAGAACGTAGTATTTGATGGCTGGAGGAACATTAGGCATTCACAGGATACAGAAGTAAGTGTCGGCCAGTATAGGCCCCAAAAATTAGCCCACATGGGTTTACCTGACAGCTAAGAATGTAGTATTTGATGGATGGAGGTACATTAGGCATTCACATGATACAGAAGTAAGTGTCGGCCACTATAGGCCCCAAAAATTAGCCCGCATGGGTTTACCTGACAGCAAAGAATGTTGTATTCTGTGGCTGAAGGTTCATTAGGCATTGACAGAAAAAATAATTGTCGGCCATGAAAGGACCCAAAAATTAGGCATTCAATGGACATGAAATGCCTTTTATGCCGCTGTATTTAGCGAAGACAAGGTCCATGAATTGTTGTGGGTGGATGACGTCTGGCAGATATTTGTGGCCTGTCATGAGGAATTTCAATGAAACATGGTCTACTGGTCACATGTGTTTAATTCCTCAGAGATCCATGCCTCATTCATTTTTATAAATGTGAGGTAGTCTACACTGTCATGAGCTAGGCGAGTGCGCTTATCAGTCACGATCCCCCCTGCTGCGCTGAACGTCCTTTCCGACAGGACACTGGACGGGGGCAAGGCAACAGTTCCATTGCAAATTGTGCAAGCTCTGGCCAGAGGTCAAGCCTGCCCACCCAGTAGTCCAGGGGTTCATCACTCCTCAGAGCGTCCACATCGTCCGTTAACCCGATGTAGTCGGACACCTGACGGTCTAGGCGTTCCCTCATGCTGGATCTGGAGTACAGCTGTTGATGGTTCGGCTGAAAGAAGGATCTCATATCTGAAGTGACCAAGACATCTTCAAACCGCCCTCTTCTTGCAGGCGCTGTTGGATTGCTACCCGAAACTGTCTCTCTGTGACTGGAAATTCCTCTGCCAGCGCACGCAAAAGCAGAATGCAGCATTTCTCACAGCAAGGCCTGGAAGTGCTGCATTCTGACCGCCCTCTGTGATGCTGGTAACATTTCCGCCATTTTTTGTTTGTACCGGGGGTCTAAGTACGTTGCCACCCAGTACTGGTCTTTGCCCTTCATGCTTTTTATACGGGGCTCCCCCTCAAAACACTGGAGCATGAAGGCCTCCATTCGCACTAAACTGGAAGTGGTGTAGTGGCCTGCTTCCAGCTCATCATCCAGGATAATGTCGTCCTCGTTCTCCTCCCCCCATCCACAGATAACACCAGGGATCCCAGAAAGGTTTAAAGCATGCTCTCCTTGCTCCTCCTCACCCCCCCCCGGCACCTCCTATGACTCCTCTTCAGACTCCTGCTGTGGACTTGTCTCAGATGGAGTAGCACCCACTGGGAATTCATCTAACATTGCGACTTCCTCATCTTCCTGCTCCTCTACGGCTTGATCAATGACACGACGCAATGCATGCTCCAGAAAGAAGGAGTAAGGTACGATGTCACTGATGGTGCCCTGGCCGTGACTGACCAGTTTGGTGATCTCATCGAATGGCCGCAGAAGTCTGCATGCGTTGCGTATGAGCAGCCACTGGCGAGGTGAAAAAAACCCAAGCTCCCCAGAACCTGTACTGCCACAGAGTTCGAACATGTAGTTGTTAACTGCACGTTTCTGCTGGAGCAGCCTAGCAAGCATATGCAACGTTGAGTTCCATCACGTCGGGCAGTCACAAATAAGATGCCTGATGGGCAGGTTGTGTCGCCGCTGAATGTCAGCAAGGCGAGCCATGGCTGTGTAAGATCTTCTGAAATGGCCCGAGATTTTCCTGGCCAGCCGCAAGACGCCCTGGACCCCAGGGTATTTGGCAACGAATCGTTGCACGACCAAGTTCAGGACGTTTGCCATGCATGGCACGTGTGTTATTTTGCCCTGTTTCTGCACGCTCAGCAGATTGGCACCGTTGTCACACACCACTTTACCAACTGTCAAATTAAGCGGTGTCAGCCATTGATCTGCCTGTGAACGCAAAGCTGAAAGGAGTGCAGGACCAGTGTGGCTCTTGGCTTCCAGGCACAACAGACACAGCACAGCATGGCAACGTCTCACCTGGCATGTGGAATAGGTTCTCGGGATCTTGGGCGACGCAGCGGAAGAGACGGTTGCAGCAGAAAAGGAGGAGTCAGCCGAGGAGGAGAGGGAGGATGGAGGAGGAGGAGGAGGAGAAGAAGAGGCAGGCCTTCATGCAATCTGTGTCGGCACAACCAAATCTACACGGGTGCCACGGGTTACATGCTTGACGGCCGTCAGAAGGTTCACCCAGTGGGCAGTAAAAGTGATATACCTTACCTGCCTGTGTTTGCTAGACCATATGTCTGTGGTCAGATGTATCTTGGCACAGACACTGTGTGCCAGAGATATATTCACTTGCCGCTGAACATGGTCATACAGCTCTGGAATGGCCTTCTGAAAGAAATATTTCCTTCCTGGGACCATCCATTGTGGTGTTCCAATGGCCACAAATTTACGAAAGGCCTCCGAGTCCACCAGTTGATATGGAAGTAGTTGGCAGGCTATCAGTTCCAACAAGCCGGCAGTCAAACGTTGGGCAAGAGGGTTATCCGGCGTCATCATTTTTTTGGGCCACAGAAGCCTGCCTTTTTCCAGAACAGCGTGACGACGGCATCATGGAAGGTGGAATGGAGGACAATTGGGAGGAGAGAGGAGAAGGAGAAGAGGCTGGACAGTGAGAGCCTGGAGTGTTGCTTTGTGGGTTCTGATTGTGTTGCTCCCACTGGGCTCGGTGATGGGAGTTCAGGTGCCTTCTTAAGGCGGTTATCCCTAGTTGAGTGTTGAGCTTACCGCAATTTACGCATTGACTGCAAAGGCTGCAGATGGCAACACTGTTAAAAAAATGCCCACACTACGGAGCCATGTGCCGGCATCCTGGGAGCGCCAGATGCGACTCTACATGGTTGATGGCTCGCTCCTGATACATTTGCAGTCTGCTTTGTACCTCTTGTGCAATGCAAGTTCCGCCTGCCTCTCCTCCTTATCTGCTGGTCTGCCTCTCCATCTGAACTCCCCTCCTCTTCCTCTCTTGTGACCACCCACGTGACGTCCATAGACACGTCATCATCCACGTCACCCTCCCCACCACTAACATTCGAGATCCCGGAGTAGGCATCAACAACGGGGACCAACCTCCTTGGGCTGATCTGGGTACTGTCATCAGACTGCTGAGTGGCAGCTGTTTCTACCTCCTCTTCCTGATCCGATGCCAACAATGGCTGCGCATCGCAAACGTCTTGTGATGGATCGGAAAATAATTCCAGTGACTCAAGTGGAGGGTATGTGGTGGTGGTCGTGGTGTCTTTGGGGGTGCACACAGCAGAGAGTGAAGAGGGTGCAGATAGGAAGGATGAGGAGAGTGCAGAAGAGGAAGGCTGAGTGAGCCACTCAACCAAGTCTGGTGCGTCCTTTGACGTAATCGAACGCACCTTCTGAAACCTCACACTTTGGCTCTGGCCTACTGCTTCTGCCCTACCCCTACCACCCCTGCGTAAGGACCTGCCTCTTCCTCTGCCTGTCATTTTTTAAATTGCCCTGTGACAAAAGTCTCTAGAGAATCGCAGTATTTCTGGAAAAAGGTATATAACACCCCTCTTCAATTTGTGGTTTTGGGGGGGCCACAGGTTTATTACACCAGTTCTACAAATAATTGGCCAGTAACTGTTGTCACTGTGTGTAGCACAGTTAACACAGCAAAAGAGGCCACATTTTTGCAGGACTAAAATACAATCTTAGAAAAGTATACTGTTAAATAACACCCCATTTCAATATGTGGTATTTGGGGGCCACTGGTTTATCACACCAGTTGTTCAAAGAATTGGCCAGTGAGTTTGGCACTGTGTGTAGCAGAGTTAACGCAGCAAAAGAGGCAATATTGTTGCAGGACACAAATACACATATGAAAGCATACGCAGATAACACCCCGCTTCAATCTGTGGTATTGGGGGGACACAGTTTTATCACACCAGTTCTACAAATAATTGGCCAGTAACTGTTGTCACTGTGTGTAGCACAGTTAACACAGCAAAAGAGGCCAAATTTTTGCAGGACTAAAATACACTCTTAGAAAAGTATACTGGTAAATAACACCCCACTTCAACATGTGGTATTGGGGGGCCACTGGTCTATCACACCAGTTATAATACATTAAAAGTGCTTTTGTCACTGTTTGTAGTATTGCTGCAGCAACGCTCACACCAGTCACAATGCTGCACAGTGCACCATACATATCCACTATAATACTGACTCAAGCTGTCAGTTTAGTGTGAATCTAGTAATAGTACAGTGTGAGTGTAGTGCAGCCATTCATTTTTACTTTAGTGTCATTTTATTTTGTCAGGGCAGGTTTCCTGCAGTATGTTGCAGTGTGTTATTGCATGCTTACCACATTATTTTGCAGTGCGTTACTGCACGTTTAACACAGTATATTGCAGTGTGTTATTGCGGATGTACCACAGTATATTGCAGTATCTTAGTGCAACGCAGTATATTTCAGTGCGTTATTGCAGGTGTACCACAGTATATTGCTGTGTCTTAGTGCATATTTTCCGCAGTATATTGCAGGTTTACCGCTGTATTTTGCAGTGCGTTATTGCAGGTTTAACGCAGTATATTTCAGTGTTTTGCTGCATGATTTACACAGTATATTGCAGCGTTATTGCAGGTTTACTGCAGTATATTGCAGTGCATTATTGCATGATTTACGCAGTACATTGCAGTGTGTTATTGCAGGTGTACTGCAGTATATTGCAGTATCTTAGTGCATGTTTACCGCAGTATATTGCAGTACGCTAGTGCACTTTTAACACAGCATATTTTGTCGTGCACATGTGCACCGCTGTGCACCCCAGGGGTATGCTAGTGCACATGTGCATGACGATGTACCGGTATATTTCCTAACCTGGCTATGCCGCCTGTCCACAGTGAATGTACTGTATGGGCGGGTGGAGAGCTGTTAAGCTGTACATCAAGCTCATGAAATGAATACAGCCAATAGGGGTTTTTATGAAGTTGTCCCAAAAACATACATTCCAGATGACCAAAACTCCATTTGGCCAGTTACAAGGTTTTAAGCTGGATACACACTATCCAACTTTTGTGGTTAGATTTCCTTCAGATTTACCTTTTCTATGTAGTGCAAGGGCCGGCCTGATTACATACAAATTGAAAGTGTTTAGGTTTGACTTCATATTATATGGTTTTGGTAAGTCTAAAGGAAAAAGTCTTCAGAAGATCTTATAGTGTGTATGGCCCATTAGACGCTGTTGCAAAACACTTTTGCTTTAACCAAACAGCCAAACATTCCTATAACAGAACACACTCTGGATATAAATTTCTATCCAATGAACTAAAATAAGACACACAGAATTTGATCATGGAGTCAATTTTATTATCAGATACAATGCGTGACTTTGTGATATTAAATAAGTTTAGATAAAGACTGGAACCCCCTTATCAAAGACCTTTGCCTTAGAAGAATTTGCAGTAAATAGGAAAACAGGTAGATATGGATGATAACCCCAACCACAGGTGGCAGAACCCAAGATGTCCATTTCTCAGTATATCTAGAGGTGGTCACTAGACTGACGGGACTGGACATCGAAGGCGTTTTGTAGCTTCTCCAAGACACTTCTTAAGTTATAAAGAGCGTCAGGAAATCATCCCAACATTTATATTCACACCTAAGGATACCTTATTACATTGATTTGCAATCCTTATTATATTTTTCATTGACAAAAACATGTGAAAAAAAAAAGTATTTTTTAAATCTTTTTTGACCAGCAATAGATTTTATTTTTTTAAAAAGGACTTTTACTGTAAAAATAAAGTGTAAATTTTTTTCTATAATTATTTAAAATGACACAAACATTATGCTTCTGTCACAAAACATTTCAATTTTTTTGAAAATGTGTAAGAAGCAATTTTTAAAATGTTTTGTGCATTTTCTTGTTGCGTGACAATGAAAAAAACAATAACAAATAAAATCCTTGCTCTTTATCTCTCACCTATCTTCAGATATGTGTTTTATGGACTTCTAAAGAATTGAACTTGTATTCATATTCACCATTAGTTATCATCTACGGATATTCCTCATTAGTTATCATCTATGGATATTCACCATTAGTTATTATCTATGGATATTCCCCATTAGTTATCATCTATGGCTATTCACCATTATTTATCATCTATGGATATTCACCATTAGTTATTATCTATGGATATTCACCATTAGTTATCATCTATGGATATTCACCATTAGTTATTATCTATGGATATTCACCATTATTTATCATCTATGGCTATTCACCATTAGTTATCATCTATGGCTATTCACCATTAGTTATCATCTATGGCTATTCACCATTAGTTATCATCTATGGCTATTCACCATTAGTTATCATCTATGGATATTCACCATTAGTTATCATCTATGGATATTTACCATTAGTTATCATCTATGGCTATTCACCATTAGTTATCATCTATGGCTATTCTCCATTAGTTATTATCTATGGATATTCACCATTAGTTATCATCTATGGCTATTCACCATTAGTTATCATCTATGGATATTCACCATTAGTTATCATCTATGGCTATTCACCATTAGTTATCATCTATGGATATTCACCATTAGTTATCATCTATGGAAATTTACCATTAGTTATCATCTATGGATATTCACCATTAGTTACCATCTATGGATATTCACCATTATTTATCATCTATGGATATTCCCCATTAGTTATCATCTATGGATATTCACCATTATTTATCATCTATGGATATTCACCATTAGTTATCATCTATGGATATTCACCATTAGTTATCATCTATGGATATTCACCATTAGTTATCATCTATGGATATTCACCATTATTTATCATCTATGGATATTCACCATTAGTTATCATCTATGGATCATTAACCACTTTAAGACCGGAAGGATTTGCCTCCTTAATGACCAGGCCCTATTTTGCGATTCAGCACTGCGTATCTTTAACGGACAATTACGCGGTCATGCGACGCTGTACCCAAATAAAATTGAAGTTCTTTTTTTTTCCAGAAACAGAGATTTCTTTTGGTGGTATTTGATCCCTTGTGCGATTTTTATTTTTTGTGCTATAAACAAAAAAGTGCGACAATTTTGAAAAAAAAAAAAAAAAATGTTCACATTCTGCTATATAACATTCTCAAAAAAATACATAAAAATCTATTTTTTTAACATTTTAGGCCAATTTGTTTTCTGCTACATAATTTTGATAAAAAAAAAATTGCACTAAGCGTAATTTGATTGGTTTGCACCAAAGTTATTGCGTCTACTAACTACGGGAAAGATTTATGTTATTTTTATTGTTTTTTTTTTACTAGTAATGGCGGCAATCTGCGATTTTTTACGGGGCTGTGACATTGCAGCGGACAGATCGAACCCCTAACTGATAATTTTGACACTTTTGGGGGGACCAGTGATATTACTACAGTAATCAGTGCTAAAAATATGCACTGTTACTGTGATAATGACACTGGCAGCAAAGGGGTTAACACTATTGGTGATCAAGGGGTTAAATATGAGCCTAGGGGAGTGATTCTAATTGGGGGGGGGCTTGTGAAATGACCATAGAGACATGTGATCCTATATAGAAGGATCGCAGGCGCTCTGTGATCATTCCAGGGAGAAGAACAGTCAGTTGTGTTTACAACATCCGACCGTTCTTCTCTTTCAGTGGGGAACGATCACGGGTGCCCAGCGGCAATGGGAGCTGCCTGCCTGGTGCATCGGCTTCCCTGCCGATGAGCGGGGGTGGGAGCGCGCATTTGCGCCTAGCCTCGTGTACGCGATCGACGTACACCTACAGCGATTTGCCTGGGAGCGGCTGTCTGCTGCCGTATAACTGCGGCGGGTGGTCAAGAACCAGTTAAGGACCGATTATGTAATACCGATTAACTACTTTCTAGCGCTGCACTCACCCCTTGTTTTCCTGCCCTTTAGAAGGTATATATTCACCTTTTTAGTGCTGGCAGCTGGTGTATTCATAGCGCTTGCTCCCCATCGATTGATTTAAATATATATATATATATATAAAATAATAATGGGAAAAAAATCAAATATAAAATTTGCAGAACAGCTAAGGGGAGAAGGGGAAGAAGGAGTTAGTTAGGGTTGATTAGGAATAGCTAAGGGTTAAGGGGTTATATAGGAATACATTTTATGTAAAAAAAAATGTATAAGGTTTCTTTAAAGTGGTTGTAAACCTTTGAGATAAAAAACATCTGGTGTGATTTCTGCCTGCTTTCTCCTCTCTCTGCTATCTGCATGAATCACTTCTGATAAGTTATGCCGACATCACTGAAGCCCAGGGGATGGCCCAGCCCCCCTCCAGCACACAGAAGATGATGGACAGCTGTAGATGTGCATATTTCCCTATCAGACTGTATAGAAGGGGGTGTTCCCAGTCTCTCCCCTTAGGTCTCAAATTACACTAAGCTCCTTGCTTCATGCTGTGCAGTGTGTGACATTAGATCATCACCTCTTATCTGCTGGAGCTGAGAAATAGCCTTTGATCTGAGTGTTTTAGAAGTCTGTGGAGTAGAGAGTGTTGCAAATAAACAGGTACAACTTATGTAGGAGAATTTGTTTCACCTCTGTGTATTACCTGAGGCCAATCACCTCACTGGGGATATGGAAAGGTTTACAACCACTTTAAGTTTAGGTTTTAGGTTTCTCATACACAGATGGGAGGTCACACCTTTTGATCTACATATAAATAAAATAGTATATATCATTTAAAAAATACAACGTAACATTGTTACATTGTATTTACTCAATGGCACAGACTACCTGCAAGTGTCGATTTACACGGGGAAAATGCAGCCGCGCCTGCTGTGTAATACAAAGTAATTGCTGGTAATAGCAGTGGGGGAGGGGAAGTCGCAGCACAAGGAGAGGAGCCGGGCGTAGGAGATACACCCTGAAAACTTTGAATTTTTTTAGGATGTATTATGTTTAATATCCTGGGGGGGGGGGGGGGTGCCATTGGTGACCTCTTTTGAGAATGATATTTGTGTTAGTTTATCCTAATTGTCTTTTATAAAACCTTTCAGCCTCCGTTGTATTTTATCCAAGTTGCCGGCATTTTAATTCCTCCTCGCCCGTTATTTCTGTGACACCCCCTTCTTCTTGTTAGACCTCTGGACACATTGTTGTATTTGTTTTCGGATCTGGCCCTTGCTGCTTTCCACATTTTTCTTAGCGATGTCTAGAAGTTCTTCCATCATAGAGTCATCATAGGATGAAACCAATGTGTTATACTTCATGCTTAACTCCAATACTTTTAGAGCACCTGAAAGAAACGTGTATCAAATTGTATCATTAAATAATAATAATGACAAATTTTTTCAAAATTGACTTCTCCAATATTTTTCAAACATGTCTCCATGTAGAGTCTGACCAGCTTATGTTTATTTTGGAACATTTACCATTTATTCACAAGAAAAAGTCGAAATTTCTGAGCTTTAATTTACAGTGCCTTGCGAAAGTATTCGGCCCCCTTGAACTTTGAGACATTTTGCCACATTTCAGGCTTCAAACATAAAGATATAAAACTGTAATTTTTTTGTGAAGAATCAACAACAAGTGGGACACAATCATGAAGTGGAATGAAATTTATTGGATATTTCAAACTTTTTTAACAAATAAAAAAATGAAAAATTGGGCGTGCAAAATTATTCAGCCCCTTTACTTTCAGTGCAGCAAACTCTCTCCAGAAGTTCAGTGAGGATCTCTGAATGATCCAATGTTGACCTAAATGACTAATGATGATAAATAGAATCCACCTGTGTGTAATCAAGTCTCCGTATAAATGCACCTGCACTGTGATAGTCTCAGAGGTCCGTTTAAAGCGCAGAGAGCATTATGAAGAACAAGGAACACACCAGGCAGGTCCGAGATACTGTTGTGGAGAAGTTTAAAGCCGGATTTGGATACAAAAAGATTTCCCAAGCTTTAAACATCCCAAGGAGCACTGTGCAAGCCATAATATTGAAATGGAAGGAGTATCAGACCACTGCAAATCTACGAAGACCTGGCCGTCCCTCTAAACTTTCAGCTCATACAAGGAGAAGACTGATCAGAGATGCAGCCAAGAGGCCCATGATCACTCTGGATGAACTGCAGAGATCTACAGCTGAGGTGGGAGACTCTGTCCATAGGACAACAATCAGTCGTATACTGCACAAATCTGGCCTTTATGGAAGAGTGGCAAGAAGAAAGCCATTTCTTAAAGATATCCATAAAAAGTGTAGTTTAAAGTTTGCCACAAGCCACCTGGGAGACACCAAACATGTGGAAGAAGGTGCTCTGGTCAGATGAAACCAAAATCTAACTTTTTGTCAACAATGCAAAACATTATGTTTGGCGTAAAAGCAACACAGCTCATCACCCTGAACACACCATCCCCACTGTGAAACATGGTGGTGGCAGCATCATGGTTTGGGCCTGCTTTTCTTCAGCAGGGACAGGGAAGATGGTTAAAATTGATGGGAAGATGGATGAAGCCAAATACAGGACCATTCTGGAAGAAAACCTGATGGAGTCTGCAAAAGACCTGAGACTGGGACGGAGATTTGTCTTCCAACAAGACAATGATCCAAAACATAAAGCAAAATCTACAACGGAATGGTTCACAAATAAACATATCCAGGTGTTAGAATGGCCAAGTCAAAGTCCAGACCTGAATCCAATCGAGAATCTGTGGAAAGAACTGAAAACTGCTGTTCACAAACGCTCTCCATCCAACCTCACTGAGCTCGAGCTGTTTTGCAAGGAGAAATGGACAAAAATTTCAGTCTCTCGATGTGCAAAACTGATAGAGACATACCCCAAGCGACTTACAGCTGTAATCGCAGCAAAAGGTGGCGCTATAAAGTATTAACTTAAGGGGGCTGAATAATTTTGCACGTCCAATTTTTCAGCTTTTTATTTGTTAACAAAGTTTGAAATATCCAAAAAAATTTCGTTCCACTTCATGATTGTGTCCCACTTGTTGTTGATTCTTCAAAAAAAATTACAATTTTATATCTTTATGTTTGAAGCCTGAAATGTGGCAAAAGGTCGAAAAGTTCAAGGGGGCCGAATACTTTCGCAAGGCACTGTAGTTCATGTTTGTACTGGTAATTCAAAGAAAAATCCCCCTGACCCCATTTATGAAAATATAGAGCTTGCCTTTCTTCTCATATCTTATGTGTATAGAAAGGAATATCTGTTAAAAGGAACGTACTGCCGGCTTGTTCATGTTTTTTTTTTTACCCCCAAAAAAAAAGGTGTTTATTGAGATGTCAGCAAACATAGTAAACAGTGCACGAAGTCCCTGTTCACACTAAGGCGACCTGTGAGGCGACCTGGTCGCCTCACAGGTCACCGTAGGTCGCCTTCCATAGGGAAGCTGCGGACCCGTTCTAATAGGAGCGACACAAGTCGCTCCGACTTAGAAAAAGGGTCCGGAGCTTCTTTGGGGCGACCCAGAGGCGACCGCCATAGACTTCAATGTTATGAAGTCCATGGCGCGCTGCTCGCACCGCGACCTCGGAGGTCGCCCCCCGAAGTCGGATCGCCCCAATGTGAACGGGGCCAGACAGTTGTAAGTAATAACAATGTAAATACAACAGGAAGTTGCTAACAATTCCCCTATAATTATTTCCAGATAAATGTACTGTATAACTGAAGGCAAGAAAGGGGGAGAAGGAGGGTAAAGGATATAGGGAGCAGAGTGGGAGAGGAGATACATGTTTTATGGAAAGGAATCCAGGAAAAGAGAAGCGTCAAGTACAAGCTAAAAAATACCAGGGAGGAAAAGAAGAGCTAAATACCAAAGCACCATAAAATTAATAATATGGATATCACATGAGTGAGGATAGTAGGAAAGGACAAGGGCCGAACTCCCCACACCTCCGGTTTAGAGGGGGAGTCCGGTCTCCGTCCGAATATAACTCGGGAGTACGGTACCTCATGGGGTGTAATCAAACATTAGCATGATAAACATTATAGTTCATGGGAGGTAACAAAGTGTTTAAGAACAGGGCAATATGTATAGGGCATTTAGGATGCTAAGGTTGTATATTCCGAGGATGATCGGAAGTGTAACCAGCAAGCCCAGATTTTGTAAAAATTAGTGGGGTTGTCACTTGCACGGGATATAAGTTCTTCCATATCTGCAATATAGTTAATCCTATGGAACCATTCAGAGATCGAGGGGACACTTTTGGATTTCCAATGACAGGGGATGCATAGTTTGGCTGCATTCAACATATGCATGGGGAGGGATTTACAATAAGCCATATTTGGAGATTCCGTAAGGTAAAGCAGAAATTGAGTTGGTGAGAATTTGATATGAGAGCGTCGATACCTGTTCTATGACATCAGAAACTGACTGCCAAAATGGTTGAATTTTTGGGCAGGACCACCAAATGTGTATCAGGGAGCCAGTATCTTGTAAACAGCGCCAACATTGCTCCGAGGAGTCTGAATAAAATTTGTGTAGTAGAGTAGGAGATCTATACCATCGTGACAACAATTTATAGTTGTTTTCCTGAGTGGCTACATTACGGGAACCCTTATGCACTGCGTGGAAGATGTGTTTCCAGTCCATATCCGAAAGGTCTCTTTGCAGATCCAAGGCCCAAGTATTGCAAAATTTACCACTGCTCGGTAGTATCTTTGTAAAGAGTAAATTATGAGTAGTGGAGATGACATGGCTTTGAGGAGTAGTCTGAGAGCATAGGATCTCAAACCGTGTCAAAGGATGCGACAAAGAGCTGTCACCATTGTTAGTGTTCAAGAAATCACGGATCTGCAGAAAGAGCCACCGGGGGAAAGAGTTGGTCATTGTCAGAGGCACAATAGCATCCAGGTTTTTGTCTACGCCATCTACAAAGAATGTGTGGGAAAGCATTGTGCAGGTTTTCCAATTACAAGCAGATTGTGTAAGGGAGGGTCCCGGAGAGAATTCAGGGTTATCTAGAATTGGTGTAAGTGGACCCGGGTTGGAAGAAATATTTAATTTAGAACATAACACACGAAAAAGACAGTTAGGGTATAGCCAATCAGCGGATGTTTGGTTAGGGATCTTGGGATATACTTAAGGGGAAGCCAAGGCGTAGATTCGATGTTAAATGAGCTGAAAGAATCTTCCAAGGAAACCCAATCCTTTGTCGAGGAATGAGTTGACCAATCTACAATTCTGGCAAGTTGACAGGCCCAAGCGTAATTTCTAATATAAGGTATTCCAATACCCCCTCTTGTCTTTGGGTTTTGACAATTGGTCAAAGCTAATTCTGGGACGTTTTTTGGTCCAAATTAATTTTATACATTCGGAGCGAAATTTTTCGTAGAAAGAGTTGGGGAGCGAGACAGGGACTGCCTGTAACATATATAGCATGCAGGGAAGTATGTTCATTTTAAGTAGAGCGGTTCGACCAAACCATGAAAAAAATTAATTATCCCAATTATGTAGATCTTAAACAATAACGTCCAAAAGTGGCAAGTAGTTAACCTTGAGAAGGTCTGAGAGTTTATGCAGTGGGGAGGCCATAGTGCACAAAGAACTTCTCCACTAAGACTGTCGCCACTGTGGTTGCTGGTCCCTGGTGGGATAAGCTTGAGCGTATTTGGTAAAATGGTCAGCCACCACCAAGATGTTGCTTCTCCAAACAGCATCTGGTTCCAGGCACAGAAACTCAATGTAAACTAGCTTCATAGGCCCTTGGCTTTGTAAGTATCTCATGGGTGCAGCTTTAACAGGAAAGATCTTCCTGTGACAGTAGCTCTCTACTTCAATTCTCATACTAGGCCAATAGAACCTATCTCTGACTAATCTAAAGGTCCTATCTGGGCTTAAGTGGCCATGTTCAAATGTGGAGTGCAGCCAGCACAGTCTGTTGGTGCTTCTTCGAAAGGAATAGCTGCCACTTCTCTTCAGAGTCCTCAGAGGGGCCCCTTCTGTACAACAGTCCATCTTTCATTTGCAGCCAGTTCCATTCCCGGTGCGCTATTTTGGAGTCTATATTGGGATTCTTCAGCAGTAGACTAGGGCTCTGTTTGGTTAATGCTTCCAAAGTCAACTGACACCGCAAATCCTCAGTCGGAACGTTCTTCAGATCTTTCCTGGACAGCTAAAGAAGCTCTTCACTTCTCAGTTGAGTCAAGTCACAGTAACAATTGGCATTCTGGAGGGGGTGGTTCCTATAGATTTGGCTCCAACAGCACCTTTGATTCTCTGGGCAATGCCTTGTCATAGAGCTTGCACTCCTTCCGAGGTCATATATGTCCAGTCGTCAGACTCCCTGACTGATCTGTGAGGCCACAGCATCAGCGTATGTTTCCTGACCAAGGCCGATACTTCAGGCTGAACTGAAATCCAGACAGGGCTGCTAACCATCAGTGCCCAATTGTGTCCAACTTGGCTAAGGATAACAAATATATGTTAAAGGATTTTTATATGTCTTAGCCACAAAAGAGGCTTTGTACAAATATTCTCTCAATTTGTCCACTTCAGCCCACTTGAGAGCCAGTAACTCCAGCTTGTGTACAGGATAGTTCCTTTTGGACTGGGTCAAGCTTTCAAGCTTTAGCTCACGTATGCTATGGTCCTGAGCCCATCTTTCTGCTATTGGTACAGAACTCCACCCAGCCCCTCTTGGCTAGCATCTACATGAAGTAAAGTAGAGCAGAGTAGAGTAGAGTAGGTCAATTGACTTGGTCCGGTCTGCATAGACCAGTACTGCTGCTTCTGTGAAGCTTCTCCTGAGGTGTTGAAAAGCTTTTTCACATTGAGAGGTCTGTTGCTCTAGTATAGGCTCCCTCGGCTTTAGAGCCCCTTGTGTCACTTGACTCAACTTTCATCCTCCATCTCAGTCTGAAGCAACTTGTTAAGTGGCCGGGAAATCCTATCAAAGTTTACCATGAAAAAAAGGGGGGGGGGGTTACACCTGCGCCTATGGACCACCTCTAAAGTGATACTAAAGGATATTATTAAGTGGAAAATAATAAAATAGTATATTGTGGGTATACGTATATATGTGCACCACAAGATAGTGTGCATATATATATATATATATATATAAAATATATAATAAAATAACTAAATATCCTCCTGCCATGGAGAAAAAAGATAAAATAAGAAAGCGGTGATAACACCCCACGGTTTTGCGCTTGCAAGTGTACAAAATGTGCAGACTAAAAAATATATATAATAAAGAAATATAATAAATGAATTGTGAATTATACCTCAGATAGCAGTGAGTATAAAATTATGTACACAACAGCCAATGTGTTGAATGTTTCTGTCTTCCAGGCTACAGATGGCCCAAAGGTGATATTGATCAGGATTTAGCCATCATAAGGGAATTTCTCAGACCCAATTTCCCAGATTTCCAGCTTCCATCTTGTAGAGGGAGGGATATGCTTCAAGTATTTGTCATAGAAGTCCCTGCATAGCAACATCACTTGGGCTCTGGTGTCCAGTAATGCTTTGGTATAAACACTTTCCACTTGTACTGACACAAGGGGAGGGACCTATCGGTCTTTCTGGTGAGTCAACTTATTTTTTTTAGAGTGGGCTAAATTCCATCCTTCCCTCACTAACCACTGTGAAAACCAGTAGCCTTGGGAGGTAGGGAAGCATTAGCTCTCTGTGCCCAATTTCCCAATTTAGATGGCTTGCTGTCCAGCTCGGTTGGGAGTACAGCTTCACACCTCAAGGCCCTTTCCCTGCACCTTGATCTGGTCTTTCCATTCTTTTGACTTCTGGAGTTCATGACTTTGTTTGGGTTCTTGGTTGGCTCCTTTACCGAGACCACTTGAAGTTTCCTGCCTTGTTGTAAAACGCAAGTGCAGTGGCAAAGGCAAAAAGCAGTGTCTCCTTGTTGGAACTTTATTGCAAAGAAATTGGATAAAGGTGTCTGCATTCTCTGTCTCTTAGGGTGTAAAGAGGGTGGGATTCCACTTGCTCCCCAATCCAGATGGCACCAGGTTCAAGGGAATAGGAGGTGGTGGATCCCTGAGCAGGTTGCTGAAGAATCTGTGCTCAGATGGAGGCTCCCGACCGCA
This sequence comes from Pelophylax lessonae, assembly GCF_965119305.1. Taxonomy (NCBI): domain Eukaryota; kingdom Metazoa; phylum Chordata; class Amphibia; order Anura; family Ranidae; genus Pelophylax; species Pelophylax lessonae. Next base: position 882,747,593 of record NC_138768.1, read on the forward strand.
CACCTTTCGGCTCTGGGATTCAGTGCTATCTGTGTTGAAGGCGATGAAAGTGACCCCCAGCTGTCACCGAACCAACAGAAAACTAGCAAAGATCGATGTGTCCACACCCACCGAATGCTCTCCCTGCTGCCTAGGCCTCAGCGCCGGGCTTGTACTCCTCTGACTATCCAGGGCTCTGCTTTCAGCTGAAGGTCCTGGTTCTAAGAGTGACCCCTGCCCAGACTAGGCTATATATCTCCTCTGCCAGCATTCTGTACTTCCTCCCAGCCAGTTGGAACTTTTAGTCCCCAAAGGTCCGGCTCCAATGCAAATCCTGGCTCCTTGGACATGTCCCAAAATCTTCAGTCTCCAGGATTTCTCCAGGGCCTCTCCCATCCTCGGGAACGCTCTACCTCAACCTGTACGACTATCTCCTATTCTAGCTGCTTTCAGGTGATCCCTGAAAACTCATCTCTTCAGGGAAGCCTATCATACCTCCAACTAATCTTCCATCAGCTCATTCCCTACTGTTACAATCTCTTGTACCACCTGCCCCACCCTATTAGATTGTAAGCTTTTCTGAGCAGGGCCCTCTTAATCCTGTTGTATTTTATTGTATTGTAACTGTATTGTCTCCCTCTAACATTGTAAAGCGCTGCGTAAACTGCTGGCGCTATTTGAAATCCTGAATAATAATATAATGTGGGGTCCCTACTTGCTTTGCCTTCAGGAAATGATGACACGGTATCGAGGCTAAGTGCTAGAGGAAAGCAGGCTCATTGCAACTGATGTTATAAACTGTCCCACAATGATATGGGTAATTTAGCCAGCACCTGGCTACACCTGCATTGCTGAATTGGGGAAACGCTCCAGATAGTAGACCGGAAGATAAAGCTAAAGCCACTGGTGGAACTGGATTGTTGCATCATATTAAAGATAGGGATTGGGGACAAAGTGGTATTAGCTAAAGATGATTGTACCCCAATTGCGTGCTGTAATTTAAGAAAATAAAAAAAAGCATTGTGGATGGGATGCCTGTCACGCTTACCCCAAATGCAGGTGGTCAGACACTATAGCTGGCTACTGTGTTCTTCACCTATAGCAGCCCCTATTCCCAAAGGGCAGGCAGGGCTATTGGTACTCGGTTGCCCCAAGGTCTTATACACCATGCTAAAGTGCCTGGCTACCACTACAGAGCAGGGGCAAACTGAGCATAGAAAACAGGTACTCGCAGTTGGCAGACCAGCAGATTGGTTCAATGACAGCCAGGTAAAAGGCAGGTAAAAGACAGGCAGAGAACAGAGAATAGTTTGTAGGCGTGTAGGTCATAGACAGGGTAATCCAAACCAGCAGAGCAGGGCAGACAGACATAGTTACATATAGTTACATAGTCAGGTTGAAAAAAGACACAAGTCCATCTGGCTCAACCAATAAAAAACAAAAAACAGTAAAGAAAACCCAACCATACAATCCCATATACACAATCCTATACCCGTAGTTTATCCAGAGGAAGGTGAAAAACCCCAGCAAAGAATGATCCAATTTACTACAGCAGGGAAAAAAATTCCTTCCTGATCCCCCGAGAGGCAATCGGATATTTCCTGGATCAACTTTACCTATAAATATTAGTACCCAGTTATATTATGTACACCTAGGAAAGAATCCAGACTTTTTTTAAAGCAATCTACTGAGCTGGCCAGAACCACCTCTGGAGAAAGTCTATTCCACATTTTCACAGCTCTCAAACCTTTCCGTATTTGGAAACAAAATCTCTTTTCCTCTAGATGTAAAGAGTGCCCACTTGTCCTCTGTGTTGACCTTAAAGTGAACAACTCAACACCATGTTCACTATATGGACCCCTTATGTATTTATACATGGTGATCATATCCCCCCTTATGTATTTATACATGGTGATCATGGAGATCATATCCCCCTTATGTATTTATACATGTTGATCATACCCCCCCCCCCCTTAATCTCCTCTTCTCAAGAGAGAATAAATTCAGTTCCTCTAATCCTTCCTCATAGCTGAGCTCCTTCATGCCTCTTATCAGTTTGGTTGCCGTTCTCTGCACTTTCTCCAGTTCCCCCGATATCCTTTTTGAGAATTGGTGCCCAAAACTGAACTCCATATTCCAGATGAGGTTTTACTAATGATTTGTACAGGGGCAAAATTATCTCTCTCTATGGAGTCCATGCCTCTGTTAATACAAGAAAGGACTTTGCTTGTTTTGGAAACAGCAGCTTGGCATTGCATGCTATTATTAAGCTTATGATATACCGTTACCAGGACGCCCAGATCCTTCTCCACTATGAATTCCCCCAGTTCCACTCCCCTAGTATGTATGATGCATGCATATTCATACCCCCAAGTGCATAACTTTACATTTATCAACATTAACGATATTTTGTACATTTAAAGCTTTGAAAAATAAAGACAATTTTTGATACAAATCTGGTACTAAAAAAGGTTAATTTATGTTTATTGTTTAATGGCTGGCTTGCTGGCACTCTGTGGTGGGTGGGTAGCTGGCTGGCTGGCACCCTGTGGTGGGTGGCTGGCTTGCTGGCACCCTGTGGTGGGTGGGTAGCTGGCTGGCTGGCACCCTGTGGTGGGTGGCTGGCTGGCTGGCACCCTGCGGTGGGTGGCTGGCTTGCTGGCACCCTGTGGTGGATGGCTGGCTTGCAGGCACCCTGTGGTGGATGGCTGGCTGTCTTGCACCCTGTGGTGGGTGGCTGTCTGTCTGGCACCCTGTGGTGGGTGGCTGAATGTCTGGCACCCTGTGGTGGGTGGCTGAATGTCTGGCACCCTGTGGTGGGTGACTGGCTGTCTGGTACGCTGTGGTGGGTGGCTGGCTGTCTGGCACCATGTGGTGAGTGGCTGACTGTCTGGCATGCTGTGGTGGGTGGCTGGCTGGCTGGCACCCTGTGATTGGTGGCTGGCTTGCTGGCACCCTGTGGTGGGTGGCTGGCTTGCTGGCACCCTGTAGTGGGTGGCTGGCTGTCTGACACCCTGTGGTGGTGGGTGGCTGGTTGTCTGGCACCCTGTGGGGGTGGGTTTCTGGCTTGAATCCTGTGGTGGGTGGCTGGCTGGCACCCTGTGGTGAGTGGGTGGCTGGCACAGGGGCTGTGGGTGGCTGGCTAGTACAGGGCCTGTGGGCAGCTGGCTGGCACAGTGCCTGTGACTGGCTGGTACAGGGCCTGTGGGTGGCTGGCTGTCTAGCACCCTGTGGTGGGTGGCTGGCTGGCTGGCACCCTCTGGTGGGTGGGTGGCTGTCACTGGGGCTGTGGGTGGCTGGCTGGTACAGGGCCTGTGGGTGGCTGGCTGGTACAGTGCCTGTGGGCGGCTGGCTGGTACAGTGCCTGTGGCTGGCTGGTACAGGGCCTGTGGGTGGGTGGCTGGCTGATACAGTGCCTGTGGGTTGCTAGCTGGCTTGCTGGTACAGTGCCTGTGGCTGGCTGGTACAGGGCCTGTGGATGTGGGTGGCTGGCTGGCACCGGGCTGCTGTGGGTGGGTGTATGGCTGTGATACACTCCCACGAGACTAGTCCCGACTCCAGATGAGGCTGTCCAAGGCGATGGAGGCGGCCTAAGAAGGCCGAATGACGTCACAAAAATATCGGTAATATTGGCCATTTCCGGGGCCGATACCGATATATCGGGGGAAGTGCATATCGGCCCTCCGATAATCGGCTTTGCTGATAATCGGTCAATCCCTACTCATAGAAAGGAAATCAGGTTTGTTTGACAACTCCTGTCTTTTTTTTTTTTTTTTTTTTTAAGCAAATTTTTATTTTATTAATAAACAGAGAGAAAACAAACAGCGAACAAAACCACATTACAATGTTCAAAATAACAGAAGAGAGTAGGAGGGGGGAGGGGGGATTGGGATAGCCATAGGGTAGGCCAGAAAAAACATAAACCTATCTGGATGGATCTTTAAAAATGTTTCCCTATGACATGCAGAGAGGTTGACAACTTCTGTCTTTCATGAATCCATGCTGTCTGTTGCTTAAAATATTTTTTTCCAGCAAGAACTCATCTATGTGGTCTTTTATTAAACTCTCCAGTATCTTCCCAACTATGGGCGTTAAACTAACAGGTCTATAGTTACTTGGCAAAGACTTTGATCCCTTTTTAAATATAGGCACAACCTTGGCCCTACGCCAATCCAGTGGTACTTTTCCTGTCCTTAAAGAGTCCCTAAAAATTAGAAACCAAGGCTTTGAAATGACAGAGCTCAATTCTTTTAGGATGTGTGGATGCCATCTGGCCCAGGCGCTTTATTCATCTTTATTCTGTCTGAATATTTCTGGACCTTATCACTTTTCAGCCATTGTGGATCATTTGGGTCTGTGTCAATACCATCCTCATTATGGTCATGAGGTCATTGTATACACAGAGGTGAAGAAAGTACATTTTCCTTCTCTTTGTCCCCAGTCACCCACCCCAGATTATTTTGTAAAGGGCCTACATGCTCAGACCTAACCTTTTTACTATTAATATATTTGAAGAATTTTTGGGGATTTGTCCTACTATCTTTTGCAATCCGTTGTTCATTTGGAATTTTTGCGTTACTGCTGGAGGTGTGTTCACATGCAAAGACAGTTCCTTGACTTGGCGTGTCAGCTTGCAAAGCTCCTCAGCAAATAAACGAGCCTGAGTAGAGTCCATCCTCACAGAATCATTTTTGTTAAATGCTTGTGATAATATCAAGCTTACCCCAAATGCAGGTGGTCAGACACTATAGCTGGCTACTGTGTTCTTCACCTATAGCAGCCTCTTTTCCAATAAGACAAGCAGGCATACCAGTACTTGGTTTCCCCCAGGTCTTATACACAATATAGTTATAGGTATAGCACGGACCGCCCCCGTTTGATGTATAGACGAGCCAGGAACCTAAAAGCCTAAATAGCACCAAGCAAGGTTCCCTCTACTAGGCCCAACAACAATGCCTCCCTAAACTCGTTCTTTCAAATCAAAGGGATGTATCAATGCTGCAAAGCTGTGTGCCTCACATGCAAGCATGTTAAACATGGCCAAAAGGATTTTTCCACCAAAGGGAAGACGTATACTATTACAGATTTTTTAACATGCTCCTCAGAGTACGTCATATACTGCCTCACTTGTCCATGTGGCCTTCTTTATGTAGGTCGCACCATACGGACTCTGCGCAAACGGTTTGGTGAGCACGAGGCCTAGTGGAAAAAGGCTCGGATAAACACAGCGTTCCCAGACATTTTAGGGAACACCACCCCCGAGCCCCGAGGGTCTCAAGGTTTGGGTGTTAGAGGCTATTTCTTAACATCTCCTTCCTGCTGAACGATACAGGCGACTTTGTGCTAGAGAAAATTACTGGATCTTCACCCTTGACACTTTATCGCCCAGAGGCCTAAATGAGGGACTGGAAATCAATATCTTCCTTTGATTGGCCCAACTCTCCCACCATTCAGTTTTACCTTAAATCATTATTTCATATCATGAAGTCATCATGTATACATATAACTCTATAAACTTTCTACCACTACTCATATTATTTTTGCCATCCTATATCTCAAACGCCTCAGTATTAATATAATATATTATTAATATATATGCACATATCTCTAATATCTATGTATATCATCTATCCCCATCCCATTGCTATAAGTTTACGTATGTTTACAGAAACCCATATCTCCAGTCCACTCAGGTACATTATTGGTTTGTACTCAGATATGTGTGGTTCTATGTATGCATACACTTGAGCGTATATACATTTTTTGCATATCTACGCTACATGCATACGTGTGTATGCATCAGGAGGATCTATCTTCCCCCCTCCCCTTTTTACTCATTTTTTATTTATATAACATTTTTTATCCATATAATCTTAATTGTTGCTGTTCAACGGATTTCACTCTCTAATACTCAGCTTTGCACTTCCATATCTTTATTCTACAGATGCTTCTCCTTTATCTTTTATTTTCTTATTTTGATTTCACTATACTAATGTCTTTTTGTTTTTTTTTTGTTTTTGTGTATTTTGTTCTGTTATCTAGGTTCCGCCCCTTCCCGCCCATTGTTCATGCAACAGGGTATATATTCCCTGCTCCAAGATGGCCCCTGTACAGCCTGATGAAGGAGCACGGATGCTCATAACGCGCGCACTTCCTGCTGATAAACTTCCAAACCGGATGTGGCGTCATCGGCTCTGTAGCCGATACACGGCCACGACTTACACACCACCGCTGGTTTGCGGGGAACAGCTGTCTACCACCAGCCTCCTCACAGAATCTCTTCCATTCCACGTCACACTCCACATAGGACGGAAGCAGATGAACTGTTTCCCACCCACAACACTGATAGATTCTTACTATAAGTGAGTCTCTATGTTACTTATCTCCAAAAAATATTATGCTACATTAAGCTGGCGCTGCTTTTTCTTGTTATTATTCTCCAGAGCTTCTCCTTGCTTCAGCAGGCAGCCGCTTAACATTGCCTTCCTGCCACCGACTACACTAGATCCCCCCCCCCCCACCCACTATGCTATATTCTCTAACTGTTTAAATTGACCACCCTATTATACTAGTAATGCGCCATGACACATTGTTTGTTTGTATACACAATAAGATAGTGCCTGGCCATAATGCCAGGACAGGCACAAACTGAGCAAAACAGGTAATTGTGGCTGGAAGACAAGCAGAATGGTTCAATGATAGTCAAGGTAAAAGGCAGGCAGAGTTCAGAGAATAGTCATCATCCAATCTAAGGTCATACACAGTGAAATCCAATCTAGCCCAGCAGGGCAGACAAACATGCAGCTTGATCGTGAATTTCACATGTTATCACACTCTATCGCAAGCATGAGACTGCAGGCTTGGCTGGCCTAAATCAAATATGGTCTCCACCCAGAGACTGACCATATTAATCACCTTGCAGGTGGACAGACAGACAAGGAGAAGTCCACAGCCAAAACGAGGATGCTGTAATGAGAAGCAGAAGTTGTAGATGCTCCTGACAATGCTAAAGCGGGATCGTAGCTAAATATTCCATATAGGGTATGCATAAATTATTCCATATAGGGGTAGATTGTTATATTTGTTTTGTCTTGACCCATATTAATTGCATTAGCCAGTAAATTGCATTAGCCAGTAAATTGGATATAATCTATTTGGCTTCAATAAAAGGTGTGCCTCCAAACCTTCCGGGAGAGATTTTGCTCCTCTAAAGTGTAGTAGTATCACTGCCAATGCGGAATCCCCAACCCATATGGCCCCTATGGACTCTGTGACGGTGTTCACCGTTACTGGAATTTAAGGACAGATAGGTAATGGTTTGGATTGCTTCATATTTGTCAGCAAGGTCTCCATGTAGAAATATTGAGATTTGTTCCCATTTGCCATGAGGTCTTTGACCAGGAAGTACAACTCCTAATATGGTCATTCCAGGAAGTTCAATGAGGAGACTGACTGTCTAACAATGTTGCTTTTGTCTGAGGTGGCTTTCCATTCACCTATTGTCGGGTGTGCTAATGAACCCACCTGTTGTCTGCTAAGGGATGTATTGACACTCAGAGTAATGTGTATTAGGGGGGCTCGTTATGGAACCATTGTTCTGTGTCTGGCTATTGTGTACATTGATTGTCCCCTGGGGGCTTCTGTCTCATTACACATAACAGTCCTTCTACTCAAGTTATCGGACCAATCCCTGCTGACTCATTTTCAAGTCCTCATTTGCATGGGTAAGGAGGACCTGAAGGAGAACGGCATGTACTGTGCAATTGACCAATGGGAAAGCAGTTGTTGGGGGCAGGATGTTCCAAATTCTGTATAAAAGTGTGCTGTGTGCTTCCAATAAATTGTCTTCCTGTTTGAACTTACATAAAGTGTACAGCCTGCTTGGTGTTTGTTCTAATGAATTCCGAACGGCACATAGCTGTAGTTCGGATCCCGGATCCTTGGTTGACCGAACCATCAGACGTTGCGATCTGCAAGCTGACTCACTAGAAACAGAGGAGTGTCGGGAGAGCGGAAGCGAGCGAGCAAGGGTCTCGTCACAGACTCCAAGTGAAGACCGCCCACCAGGTGCTGCAGCTGAGCCACCAAATAATACAGCAAAAGTTTTGGAAAGGCCACCTCCATGCCACCATTTCATGGGTGCATTAACTTAGGAGTGTTGACTTGTTTGGTATCTATTTACTTGATGCAACATCATATTTTATATTATAGTAAAATATTTGGCATTATATTGTTTTTGTGTTCACAAAAATTCATTTTAGAGTATTTTTCTCTGAAAATTTGCATTTGATAAATGTTTGCATAAATATTGTGTAACAAATAAAATTTTCAACAGCCCCCTTTTTTCTACAGAGCCTCTGCTTTCATAACATATATAATTGTAGCACCCTCCAAGATAGATGCTCGGAAAAAGCATTTATTTGCTCCAACTGCTTATCAGGGGAGCCTGATCTGTTAGTTATGCCTGTTACATGTGTCCAAGTGTGAGTCAATTGGTCTGAGGGAGTTTCCCCACTGTATCCAATAGGGGAACCTGTTGGTCAGTGGAGGAAACCCAGCCAGTGACACACAGACCTTTGTGGCAGTTCCAGTGGGAGGGCACAACTGCAGTGCATCCTGGGATTGACCATAAAAGCCAAGGCACATGTGACAGGGCATCTTTGGCGGGAAACAGAGTCCCAGGAGGAGGGTGACGGCTGTCTCTCCTTCTGCAGTCTGAGGAAAGTGGTCACAGGCAGTCGGCCTAGTGAGCCAGGTGTGGAGCAGAGCCTTAAAGGTCCTGGAGAAGCTGACAGACAGAGCTACCTGGGAAAAACAGAGTCCGTGAGTACCAGGGGGCTTGTCAAGGGGTCTGCCCAGGAAGGGGGACAACTTCAGTGAGGACAGCGGACAGAAGGTCAGCTCACACAGTTAGTGAGTAAAGGGGGTGCCAAGTATAACCCTAAACAGTAATCTACCAAGTCACTTTTCAATTACTTCACTTCAGTGGCAAGGTGAAGCAGCGGCCTTGCCGCATTCAGCATATTTAGAAGTCCTCAAGCTTGTGCATAGTTACCAAGTTGGAGTATCCCACTCATCTCCCATCATAAAATAAAAACAAAAAAAAAAAAGAAAATCCCCAGGACTGTTTTCTGACTGAGCCAAGAATCTAAAGTACCAAGGCGTTGCTATAGGTAACACAGGGGAATCCGTTTTCAGCAGCTCCCAATGGAGTAGTTGTACATAATGTTTGGGGGTTCTAAGTAATTTCCTAACAAAACAAATGCTGATTTTAACATGTATGAACAATTGCCTCACACAGCTAGGCATTGGCCAAGCTCAGAATACAGAGAAACAACTCAATGTCACGGTCAGGGGTCAAGCTCAGAGATCAGTAGCTTTAGCAGTAAAGAGGCTCCCACTGACCAGCTGGATAAGTACACAAGGAGGTCACCCTGGCAGATGACAAGACCTCACCCGAGGTGTGGAGTCTAAGCACTAACTGGTACTCACTAGAGCTCCTGATGGTGAAGATGAGTTTTGCTGCATGTTAGTACCAGGTTGCAGTCCTCGGGATCACCCCACTAGGAGGTGAGAAAGCCAGGGTCCAGTAGCAGATATAGCAGGTAGGGGTCAAGCAGAAGGGGAGTCAGTAAACAAGCCAAAGGTCGGTAACATGTGGTTGCAGGTTGGGATCAAGCAGAAGCATAGTCAAGGAACAAGCCAAAGGTCGGTAACATGGTAATGGAGATAAGGAATGCTGCAGGCATGCAAAGGAGCAAGATATCGGCTGAAGAGAGCACAATAATCTGCCAAACAGGAAGTGCATAGACATGACTTAAACAGGAAGTTCATTGGAGGAGCAAAGAGTTCAAGGTTTATCAGAAAAAAGATATAAGACATGATTGTTTTTTCAAAGGGATTTAAAAGGGAGCTGTCCAGCCTCCCAAAGGACTCAGAAAAAAAAAGCCACCGCTGGGTGCAGCAGAGGTCGTATGTTCAGATCCCAATCCTGACACTCAATGAACACACAAGCAACATTACACAATTTTTCTCTGTAAACTCACTTCCACAAGTCTGGGTGTTGAAGAGAGGAAAGTGCATCACATCTGGTTTCTTTTTTCCATCTCCTTTAAAGACATAGCAACTTTTTTTTGCAGTTGTTAAAGGGCAGCAATTACTTTTTTTTATGATTGGCGGAAAGGGAATCTTGTTCTCCCTACAGTATTCAGCTGTTTTTTGTACCGTCTAGTAAAACAAAGAAAAAAAACATTTTATTAAAATGTGTCCATTGTATGCCAATAGTGACAATCAAAAAAGCCTGGGTTTAATTAATGAACAATATCACTAATCATGCTCAAAATTGAGTGAACCCCCACTGATTTATTTTCGAGGTCAATTTAAATGTGCTTTGACTTATTTTTGTTTTTCTTTATGAATGTCAGTTTTGCTGCAGCAGGTGCTATACATGGTAAAGATGCTCCACTTTACAGGCAGACTAAGGGGATCCCTCAGGCACTATATTTATAGGAATTTTTCATTTTTATTGTTGCACTTTAAGCATCATTAAAATCACTGCTCCTGAAAGTAGAAGTACCCAGACCCCCATATCACTTTTATGGCCAATTACTTGCATATAAGCCTTCAAAACGGGGATTTCTCATATTCGACTCTCATAGACTTCAATGAAGTTTGCTGTATGGATTAGACCCTTTCCCCTGTTCGGGAATGCTGCAAACCGGACAGGGTGATGTTCGGCCCATCTCTAGTTACTGGAGATGATAACTCTCTCCATTGGGGGAGCTAAAGCTTGATTATTATATCTTCTATATTAATGTTACATGAAAAAATTACATCATCGCAAAGAAAATAGGAATGCTTTTACAGCATTCTATGGGTTATACCAGAATGATCTTATAATTTTACTTGTACCCAAAAGAAGGTTATCTGGCGTCACAAACAGAAACTGCTGGTCCATGTCATGGCAACCAGTTCCTGCCCAGTGTTTTGTAAAAACGACACCATTGGGAACCTCTCATCCCTCTGGGCGAAAGTCATATTACGTACGCCCGGGGGCGTGCAGCGCGGGGATCAGGGATGAGGTGTGTCCAATTACAACCGGTCACATGTGTTCTTGTTCTCCCTGCTCGTGCATGCCGATCAGGCATGAGATGTGTCCCTCGGGCACAGCCCAACCCCAATCAGGGTAAAGAGCAAATGAAAATAGCTCATTGCCATGTGACTGGCTGTGTCCAATCATAGGTGGTCACAAATGTCAACAAACGGCTGTAACTTGCCATTACCAGGTTCTTATCCTCAGTGTGTGAGGAGATCTGGAAACAGCGAGTTGCAGTATTACAGTACTGTGCCCTGATTGCCCCCAATATAAAGAGGACCTGTCTAGAAGCCATTTAGAGTACCTGTCTGTAAGCCCATCAGAATACCAGAGAACGTGTCTGTAAGCCCATGAGAGTACAAGAGTACCTGTCTGTAAGCCCATTAGAGTACCCTAGTAGATGTCATCATCATCAGCCCGTCAGAGAACCAGAGTACCTGTCACCAGCCCATCAGAGTACTAGAGTACCTGTCACCAGATCATCAGAGTACCTGAGTATCTATCTGCAGCCCCAGGTACCTATCTACAGCCCATTAGAGTACCCAAGTACTTGTCACCAGCCCATTAAAGAACCTTACTACCTATCTACAGCCCTGCGTATCTAAGTATCTACAGTATCTAAAGCACAGAGTACCCGAGTACCTATATGAAGCACAGAGTACCCGAGTACCTATCTGCATCAAATCAGAGTACCTGTCTCCAACCCATCAAAGTACCTTACTACCTATCTGGAGCCCAGAGTACCCAAGTACCTATCTGCAGCCCAGAGTACCCGAGTACCTATCTGAAGCACAGAGTACCCGAGTATCTAATCTGCATCCCATCAGAGTACCTGCCTCCAACCCATCAGAGTACCCGCATACCTGTCTCCAGCCCATCAGAGTACCCGAGTACCTTTCTCCAGAGCATCTGTTTCCGAGTACCTATCTGCAGCCCAGAGTTCCCGAGTACCTATCTGCAGCTCAGAGTACCCGAGTACCTATATGGAACCCAGAGTCCCCGAGTCCCGATCTCCAGCCCATCAGAGTACCCGAGTGCCTGTCTCCAGCCCATCAGATTAACTGAATACCTGTCTGCAGCCCATCAAAGTACCCAAGTACCTGTCACATGGGGACATTTTAAGGGCGTTCTCCATTTATCCTAGTGCTCCAGGGCCTTCATAGGTCTGATAGGTAGTCAGGAAATTAGATGTGTAATATATGTTCCTAGAAGGCCAGAAGGTACTCCCTGCATGTTGGGCCTCTATAAGTGGCCAGGCTATGTAAAAGTCTCACATATGTGGTATCAACATACTCAGGAGGAGTAGCAAATTGTATTTTGTGGTGTAATTGTTGCTATGTACGGTACATGCTATGTGTAAGAAATATCTAACTTTGTGTAAAAAAAAAATATGTTTTCATGTTCTTTCCACATTTTCCAAAACTTGTAGAAAAAATGACATGTTCAAAAAGCTCATTATGCCTTGTAGAATATATGTTGGGGTGTTTTCTTTCCAAAATAGGGTCATTTTTTTTGGGCGTTTCCATTGTCCTGGTGCTCCAGGGCCCTAAAAAATGTGACAGGTAGTCAGGAAATTATATGTTATTTTGCTAATTTTTTATGTATGTATGTTGCATTAATGCACATTATTACCGCTGTCCCGCTTTTTTTGAGTGAGCGGACCCTTTTTACCTTTGGTATTGTTACTATCGCATATTTAAATGGAAATTAACATTTGAGCCTCTTTTTAAATGGAGGATGCATAAGAAGCTTTTTTCCATTGCAAATTATTTTCATAAATTATGCGGGAACATTATGAATTACATGAGGAGATGTCCACATTTGATATTGATATTGTTTTTGAATGCTCATTTTTGTGTTGTTTAATTCTATGGGAGGAGCGATCTGTTATTCACATCTCTCCGCCGTCTGGTCACGTGACTTCCGCCGGCGAGCGCACTAGACGATTGGTCGATGTGCGTCATTTCCGCCGGCACCTGAATGGTGGACGACCGTCGCCTCCAGTGATCACGGATTGGCGGACGGTATTCACACTCGTCACTTCCGCTGGCACTTGATTGGTTGTAGATCGTCACTTCCGCTGATCGCAGATTGGCTGACGATCGTTACACCCGCAAATTATAGATATGCAGCGGCGGAGTTTGCGGCCAGCCAGCGGAGATGCGGGGGTACATAGGCGTGTGAGTTGCGTCTGGGGTCACGCCCAGACGAAGTCTATTGAGACAAAACGTTGGCGACTCCAGACGCAACGTCCACACGCCCCCTGAAACTAGCCGGCCTTCAATATCCACTATCTGGGACCACTTGCGGGACGCCGCATCTTCATCCCTGACATAGCCTTTTGATATGCCTGTTATTTTATGGAATACTGTGAGTATAATTTTTTAATAAACAAGATTTCAAGTTTTAAACGGGATTACGCTATGGGCTTTGCCTCTCTTCTCTTCACATATTCATTTATGATTGATGACATATATTGAGGAGTGCCAATCCTATATTGATCCTTCTACGCTTGAGAGGTGGTTCCTTGGAATTGAAAAAGTATCTAAGTAACATCTGACCTTCAGTGGTTTGGATTAATGGCTGGGAGAGGCTGACTCATTAATTTGAGCAGCCATGGAAATCTGGTAAGCTGCTTATCATATCCCATCACAGAGCTGCTCCCTTCCTTCACATACCTTGGTGTCCCGGGAAGAATCCCCCCTTGGATTATTGTGCATGCAGATTTACGTTTTCCCCATATCAGTTCCTTTTTTTGGGGGATTTATTCATTTGGACTTTTTTTAAACACATTATTGTGAATATTAGTGGTTTATTCATTTGGACACTATTATATTATTTTTATCATTTTTGTGATTATCACATTTTTTAGTGCTACACTTTTATGTTTTATTGTACTTTTGAGTCACTGTTGGTTGATTTTGTGTTGGCTGCTCATATTTATCATTTTTTTACTCATTATATTAGCCCGGAAATTCTCTATTTTTATTTTGCATTTAGGAAATTATATGTGTAATTTATGCTTCTAAAATTCCAGAAGGTACTACTGTACTTGGATGTTGGGTCTCTGTATGAGGCCAGGTTGTGTAAACGTCTCAAGGCATGAGGCATGAGGAACTGACTCCTCTGGGTCACTGAGGATTACAGTATCTGGAACTGCCTCCTCCCAGCCACGTACTACTCCCAAGGGTTCTGGAGATGGAAAACCATCTCTTAACCACTTGCTGACTAGCCGCCGCAGTTATACGGCAGCAGGTTGGCAGGTTCCTGCAAATCGCCATACCTGGTACGGCGATCTGCGGGAGAGATCCTGGGGGCAGGCCCACTCGCCAGTGGGGAAGCTGATCCATGGGGCTGGCGGCCTAGATTGTCACAATTTCACAGAGATGTAAAACATCAATTGAAGTCCCAAAGTGGTGAGGGGTGTTCATGCAGACACCAAAACATTCAAGATGTGCTCCAGTGTGAAAATCCTCCACCTGCCACACTGACTCCTCACCTCCAGCTATGACCGCTGGGTTAGCAGTTGGGTCAAAACAAGCATTTCCTAGAAGGGGGATGAAGGCATGCCCCTGGCAGGGATGCTCTTATACAAAAGAACTGGACTCCTCAATCATTCCACCGAAATCACCAGCATAAGATATATGTAAAGGTAAAAAAGCAGCACATAGTGTGTACCGTAATAAAACTGCTATTTATTGCAAATAGATTAAAAGAATTACCAAAACTTGCACTAAAAACCTGTGCGAGATTCACAGCGTAGTACACTGCGATGGCTGCGGTGATGTCACAAGCTCTGCATGAACACCCCTCACCACTTTGGGACTTTAATTGATGTTTAACATCTCTGTGAAATTGTTTTTAAGGAATGTCATTTTATTCTACGAAACGCGTAGAGAATTACAGGACGCAATCCTCAGGACAATTCTTCCTACACCATATACACATGTCTGTCTCAACCATTTTCTTATTTTGGAATTTCAGCATTTAGACCACCGTGATACTGTATACCCTTTTAGGCTCCATGTACACGGGACGTTAGAAAGAAAGTGCTGCAAAGCCAGTTCTGACGCCGGGAAAAAGCAGCTGTTAAACGTGCTTTCAGTAGCTTTTTCCATTGGCGTTATTGCATGTTTGGCCACGTTGCTTTTAGCAGCGTTTTTTCTGCTTCCATTCAAAATCAATGGTTCCCTATGGGAGCCTATTAATTTGGATGGAAGTCGCACCACAAGTTGGATCAGGATGATCCGACTTGCGGCGTGACTTGCACTGTGAGAATCTTGAGGGGGAACTCCATGCCAAAAATGGAAAAAAATGGCGTGGGGGCCCCCCACAGGTTCCAAACCAGGCCCTTCGGGTCCAGTATGGAATTTGAGGGTAGCCCCATGCCGAAAAAACGGAGTGGGGTCCCCCCAAAATCCATACCAGACCCTTATCCGAGCATGCAGCCCGGTAGGGCAGGAAGGGGGAGGAGACGAGCGAGCGCCCCCACCCCCCCTGGTCCATACCAGGCCACATGCCCTCAACATGGGGGGGTGTTGGTGCTTTGGGGCAGGGGGAGCTCTGCACCCCCCACCTCAAAGCACCTTGCCCCCATGTTGATGAGGACAAGGGCCTCATCCCCACAACCCTGGCCGGTGGTTTTGGGGGTCTGCGGGCAGGGGGCTCATCGGAATCTGGAAGCCCCCTTTAACAAGGGGGCCCCCCAGATCCCGGACCCCCTCCCTATGTGAATGGGTAGGGGTACACTGTACCCCTACCCATTCACCCCATAAAAGGCAGTGTATGTAAATAACGACAGGAGATGTTTTGGAAAGTTTGTTAAAAATCTTCATCCGGTCTTCTCCTGCTCTGGTCTTCTCCCTCTCCAGTCTTCTGGTCTTCTGGTCTTCTGCTGTCCACTCTTCTGCTGTCCAATCTTCTGCTCTTTTGCCTCCTCTGGTCGTCTTCTTCCTCCGGTCCTCCTCCGACGATGTCTCCGGTGATTATGCCGGTCTCTGGTCTCTGCAGCTTGTTATATAGCCATTGTGGGCGTGGTATCCCGGTGGCGTCATCGGAGGCCCCGCCCCCTTATGTCACATATGACGTCATATGTGACCTAAGGGGGCGGGGCCTCATGGTGACGTCACAGTGGCTATATAACAAGCTGCAGAGATCGGAGACCGGCACAATCACCGGAGACATTGTCGGAGGAGGACCGGAGGAAGAAGAAGACCAGAGGAGGCAAAAGAGCAGAAGATTGGACAACAGAAGAGCGGACAGCAAAAGAGCAGAAGACCAGAAGACTGGAGAGGGAGAAGACCAGAGCAGGAAAAGACCGGATGAAGATTTTTAATAAACTTTCCAAAACGTCTCCTGTCGTTATTTACATACACTGCCTTTTATGGGGTGAATGGGTAGGGGTACAGTGTACCCCATACCCATTCACATAGGGAGGGGGTCTGGGATCTGGGGGGCCCCCTTGTTAAAGGGGGCTTCCAGATTCCGATGAGCCCCCTGCCCGCAGACCCCCACAACCACCGGCCAGGGTTGTGGGGATGAGGCCCTTGTCCCCAGCAACATGGGGGCAAGGTGCTTTGAGGTGGGGAGTGCAGTGCTCCCCCTGCCCCAAAGCACCAACACCCACCCCATGTTGAGGGCATGTGGCCTGGTATGGTCCAGGGGGAGTGGGGCCGCTCGCTCTTCCCCTCCCCCTTCCTGCCCTACCGGGCTGCATGCTCGGATAAGGGTCTGGTATGGATTTTGGGGGTTGGACCCCATGCCGTTTTTCCGGCGTAGGGCTACCCTCAAATTCCATACCAGACCCTAAGGGCCTGGTTTGGAACCTGGGGGGGACCCCCACGCCGTTTTTTTTTCCATTTTTGGCGTGGCGTTCCCCCCTCAAGATTCTCACAGTGCAAGTCACGCCGAAAGTCGGATCATCCTGATCCGACTTGTGGTGCGACTTCCATTCAAATCAATAGGCTCCCATAGGGAACCATTGATTTTGAATGGAAGAAAAAAAAACGTATAACGTGGCTGAATGTATGTTCATCACGTTCGGTCACGTTTGGTCACGTTCGACCGCGTTTCTGTGTTTGAAACGCAGGGAAACACACGTTCGAACACAAATAATTACGTTCCAAAAAACGTCCCTGAACTCAACTGCCTGCAAATGACTGTAAACGACCCTGTGTACATGGACAGATAAGATAAAATGTAGATGGGTTCAGGGGCTTCTAAAAAAAACGCCCAACTGCTCCTAAACGGCCATTTACAATGTCCCGTGTACATGGAGCCTTAAGTCTTGGTCAGACTGGCATCATCCATGCATGTTATCTTGTATTTATACAATTTTAATATTTTCATTAATAGCTGTACTCAATAAAATCGATGAACATTTACATCTTTATGTTTTTGCTTTACAATCAGACTCAGTTTTACGCCTCACTCAAAGTCCCAACCCATTTTTTATTTGTCTTATTCTTATATAGCGCTGCACTGTTTTTTTTTTTTAATTATTCTGTCTGGGATTCGATTTTTTGGCCCCGAGTGTTCAGCGGCTGTTACTTTATCTGTGTATTGTGGGGCGCTGATTTTATTTTTATTTTCTAAAATAAATAAAAATGACAAAAATCTTTCCCCTAGTTTGTAGACGCAATAACTTTTGTGCAAACCAATCAATATACACTTATTGGGATTTCTTTTTACCAAAAATATGTAGTAGGATACAAATTGGCCTAACATGAAAAAAAAATAGATTTTTTATTTTTTTTTGGGAATGTTATAAAGCAGAAAGTAAAAAATCTTGTTTTTTTTTTTTTCAGAATTGTCGCTATTTTTTTGTTTATAGCGCAAAAAATAAAAACCGCACAGGTGATCAAAATGTTTTTTTTTTTTGTAGACATACTTATGACTCAGCATCAGGTTTAAATAAGTGTTCCTTTTTAGTAGTATTGAAGATGCTAATCTGGTATAGTTATTGCTAAAAGGGGGAGATTTCAATATTTTTTTTTTTTTTTTTTTTAATTTTGCGTGTACTAGCCTGTATGTTTTAATGGCAAGTATTCGCCACATCACTTTGCAATATTTTTCATTTATACAAGTTTAAATAGCAAATAATAATTTAATTTTGACTGTATATATCTATGATACAAAATGTTACATGAGCACCGTTTTGTGTGGTTGTAGGCGGGGGTTGGTGTGAATTTTCTTTCTTTCTTTTGGGTGTTTTCACGATTATTTTTTGCGCATACTTGCCTGTATGTCTCAATGGCAAGTATTCACCATGTCACTTTTTATAATATGTGGTATTATTCTACATGTATATAAGCTTAAATAGTAAATAATAAATTGAATTTTCACTGTATATACGTATACACAGGGCTTTTTTTTTCAGCGGGAACGCGGGGGAACGCAGCCCTGGCACCTCCAGCATTGAATGTATGTAATAGGAAGGGGTTCAGGGTCCATTGATGCTAGATGCTGGGGGATCTATTGTTGCTTGAGGGGAATTTATTTTTATGGGGTGGGTGGGGGTGTTTATTGTTGCTAAGGAGGTCTATTGTTGCTGGTGGGGGGGTTCTACTGTTGCTGGGGTTGGGGCTTATGTTGCTGGGGGTCAGTTGTTGCTGGGAGGGATCTAGTGATGCTGGCTGCAGGGAAATCTGTTGCTGCTGGGGGGGTCTATTTTTGCTGGTGGGGAGGGGTATTTTGTTGGGGGGGGGTCCATTGTTGCTTGTGGGGATCTATTGTTTCTGGCTGCAGAGGATCTATTTTTCTGATTTTCTTGTTATCAACAAATTCCATACAAATTACTTAATATCATAAATGTTACTTGGTTCTGTATTCTCTAAAAGGGCCGGTACTGGGAGGAGGGTAGGGGGTGGAACTGGGAGGATGGTGCAGGGGTTGGGTAGGAGCAGAGACGAGGGGTGACTCGGAAAAGGGGGAGATCCTGCACCTATTTTCTGAGAAAAAAAGCCCTGCCTATACATAACAATTTCCCATGAGCACGGTCTAGTGTGCTTTTTTTTTTTTTTCTCCACCCCCCCCCCCCACCCCCCCTTGATTCTTGGAACCCTTACTTGTATAATTGTATATCTGTGCAAGGGTAACTGTGCTGTGGAATATGTATATGTTTAAATTCTCTGTTATTGTTTTTTCTTTTCTTCTATGTGAAGAATAAATAAAAAGATATTAAAATTTAAAAAAAATACCACCAAAATAAATCTCCATTTGTGGGAAAAAAAGGACATCAATTTTATTTGGGTACAGCGTCGCACGACCGCGCAATTATCCGTTAAAGTAAAGCAGTGCCGAATCGAAAAAAATGGCCTGGTCATTAAGGGGGTAAAATCGTCCGGTCCAGAAGTGGTTAAAGTTTGACGTATGTCTTCCTCTGCTTTAAAGCCTCCAAAAAAATGCCAGAATCCTCCTCCTCCCTTTCTTCTTGTGCGTTCTTTGGCATAGTAAGAATGGTGTCTGCATAAAGCAGGCCTTGAGAGGAAAGGAAGTCCTCCTCTTCCTCCCACTGCTCCGTCCTGAGTGTCCTCTCCATAACGCCACACAGAGTCTGCTCCAGCAGGAACACAACAGGGATTGTGTCACTGATGCATGCATTGTCACAGCTCACCATCCTTGTCTCCTCCTCAAACGGTGACAGTACAGTGCATGCAACCAAAAACAGTTCTGCGCCAGAAATACTGGTAATAAATTGTAGTGAACACACTCAGAAGTGTATATAATAAGTGTAAAAATAAAAAGTCCATAAATGATAAACGTGTCTTGATAGAATAAATCAGAATAATAATCCGCCATCCGTGTAAACAAACCATAAACGTGCTAAGTGCTCCCCCCTCCCCCGCCGTGCAATCAAGCCGCTCACCTTACGTTCTGACCCCTGTGTCACCAGTGGGTCAGAGTCAGCGGTTCCCCTCTGGGAAAAAGCAAGGTCCGGTGATGTCTATGGCTGAACTTCCCCTTTGGCCCGCTTATAGAGCCTCGATACCGCTCAACAATATGTCAGGGGATATAAGAGAGGCAAAATCTACTGCTCTCTATTTTGAGTGGACTTTTATTAAATCAAAAAAAGATAATAGTAAAAGTTCGACTCGAACATTGGCTGTTCACCCGTTCATAAAATGACGAACAAAAATGTGCTTCTTCACAGGAAAATCGAGCGCCTGCATCCATAATGCACTGGGTGCGCGCTTGCAGTGCATTGTGTGATTGGCCAAAGCATGCACCCCGATCTCCATGCTTTGGCCAATCAAATCATCTCTGCCGTGATTTGGATGAAGGCAGGCTGCCTTTAGCCAATCATGGCTCAGGGGCAAAGCACACGCCCCACACTATAAATAAGACTGCTCACACAGCAGCCGCATGTACAGTATGAGGGCGAGATAGGAAGTGGCTAAAGCAGGGAAAGGAACGTGATTTGTAGTTCATCAGACAGTCAGTTTATCAGACAATGCAATGTAGTCTAGTTAAGACATTGCTAGCAGTCAGTTAGGCAGGGAGAGAGATTTGTGCTTTTTACAATTTAAGAAACCAGATAGTGAAGTGTATTCAGCAGTGCAGTATATACCACTAAGTCAGGGCTTGACAAATTTGCCTGAAATCTAGGAGCCAGCTAAAAAAGTTAGGAGCCAGTTTTTTTTTTTTGTTTTTTGTTTTTTTAAACTAACAACCAAGCTTTATTTAATAAAACGGATACTAAATTTACACATAAATAGGACTAGAACCCCACTCTCCTCTATAGCGCAATTGGATGGAAACAGACTGTCTGTCTCTTTCCATCCGATGCCATCTGATCCGATGCCATCTGATCCGATCCACGGGATGGATAGAAAATAGAACCACCATCCGTCTGTTTTTGGCGGGCAGGGTCAGATGGCGGCAGATTACTGCTCCATAGAGGAGACTGAACGGTCCGATCAGGTCTGCCTGAAAAACTGACAGGCGGACCTGATCAGACAGCCCGTGTGAAAGGGACCTTCGGCTGTGACACGGCGATGAGGGAAAAAAAAAAAAAAAAATTATATATTATATATATATATATATATATATATATATATATATATATATATATATATATATATATAATATATATATATATATATATATATATATATATATATATATATATATATATATATATATATATATATATATATATAAATTTTTTTTTTTTAATAAGAATTGAAAAAAAAAAAGAAAAACATTTTTTTTTTTTTTTAATAATTAAAAAAAAAAATTATTATTTATTTTTTTTACATTTAAAAAATAAATTAATAATAATAACCACGCTCCCTGTCCACTTACCTTTAAGCAAAGGTAACTGGACAGAGAGATGAAGCCTTAAAAAAATTCCCTCTCTTCTCCTCTTTGGCATTGAGAACATGCATTACTCCCGGCCACCACAAAAGGGCGCCAGTTCCCCTAGCTTCTCATCTCACAGAAGAAGGCCGAAAAGCCGGGGACTAAATTTTTGGACGCCGCGGAAGTCCGTGAACTTGAAGAGGAGGTGGGGGGCGCAAAAGGGACAGGACACATCCTGCAGGGCACCCCAGGCGCCAGGTCGCTAATTCTAGTCGCAAATGCGACCTGGCGCCCGGGATTTGTCGAGGCCTGCACTAAGTACTATATATATATATATATATATATATATAGGCACTTCAGTTTGTTTATATCAGGCAATTCAGTATCTATCTCTCAGTTCCTATATAGCAGCTGGGCAGTATACACTATAAATTATTAGATAGGCCACTTGAGTATATCTATCAGGCCATTCAGTATCTATCGGTCAGTTCAGTACAGACCATACATTGATCTCTCTCTCTCTCTCTATATATATATATATATATATATATATATATATATATATATATATATATATATATATATATATATATATATATATATATATATATATATAGGGCACTTGTGTAGCTATTAGGCCATTCAGTATCTGTCGGTCAGTTCAGTATAGGCCATACATTGATATCTATATATACAGGTCCCTCTCAAAAAATGAGCATATTGTGAGAAAGTTCATTATTTTCTGTAATGTACTGATAAACATTAGACTTTCATATATTTTAGATTCATTACACCCAACTGAAGTAGTGCAAGCCTTTTATTGTTTTAATATTGATGATTTTGGCATACAGCTCATGAAAACCCAAAATTCCTATCTCAAAAAATTAGCATATTTCATCCGACCAATAAAAGAAAAGTGTTTTTAATACAAAAAAGTCAACCTTCAAATAATTATGTTCAGTTATGCACTCAATACTTGGTCGGGAATCCTTTTGCAGAAATGACTGCTTCAATGCGGCGTGGCATGGAGGCGATCAGCCTGTGGCAATGCTGAGGTGTTATGGAGGCCCAGGATGCTTCGATAGCGGCCTTGAGCTCATCCAGAGTGTTGGGTCTTGCGTCTCTCAACTTTCTCTTCACAACATCCCACAGATTCTCTATGGGGTTCAGGTCAGGCCAATTGAGCACAGTAATACCATGGTCAGTAAACCATTTACCAGTGGTTTTGGCACTGTGAGCAGGTGCCAGGTCGTGCTGAAAAATGAAATCTTCATCTCCATAAAGCTTTTCAGCAGATTGAAGCATGAAGTGCTCCAAAATCTCCTGATAGCTAGCTGCATTGACCCTGCCCTTGATAAAACACAGTGGACCAACACCAGCAGCTGACATGGCACCCCAGACCTTCACTGACTGTGGGTACTTGACACTGGACTTCAGGCATTTTGGCATTTCCCTCTCCCCAGTCTTCCTCCAGACTCTGGCACCTTGATTTCCGAATGACATGCAAAATTTGCTTTCATCCGAAAAAAGTACTTTGGACCACTGACAGTGGAAACAGTCCAGTGCTGCTTCTCTGTAGCCCAGGTCAGGCGCTTCTGTTTCTGGTTCAAAAGTGGCTTGACCTGGGGAATGCGGCACCTGTAGCCCATTTCCTGCACACGCCTGTACACGGTGGCTCTAGATGTTTCTACTCCAGACTCAGTCCACTGCTTCCGCAGGTCCCCCAAGGTCTGGAATCGGTCCTTCTCCACAATCTTCCTCAGGGTCCGGTCACCTCTTCTCGTTGTGCAGCGTTTTCTGCCACACTTTTTCCTTCCCACAGACTTCCCACTGAGGTGCCTTGATACAGCACTCTGGGAACAGCCTATTCGTTCAGAAATTTCTTTCTGTGTCTTACCCTCTTGCTTGAGGGTGTCAATGATGGCCTTCTGGACAGCAGTCAGGTCGGCAGTCTTACCCATGATTGCGGTTTTGAGTAATGAACCAGGCTGGGAGTTTTTAAAAGCCTCAGGAATCTTTTGCAGGTGTTTAGAGTTAATTAGTTGATTCAGATGATTAGGTTAATAGCTCGTTTAGAGAACCTTTTCATGATATGCTCATTTTTTGAGATAGGAATTTTGGTTTTTCATGAGCTGTATGCCAAAATCATCAATATTAAAACAATAAAAGGCTTGCACTACTTCAGTTGTGTGTAATGAATCGAAAATATATGAAAGTCTAATGTTTATCCGTACATTACAGAAAATAATGAATTTTATCACAATATGCTCATTTTTTGAGAGGGACCCTATATATTGGGCACTTGACTAGATATTAGGCCATTTAGTATCTATCGGTCAGTTCATTAGATATCAGCAGTGCAGTATATATACTGTATATATTATATATTTATCAACCAGTACTAAATCCCCCCCCCCCCAAAATCTACATCATGTCCGAAAGGCCGACAAGGAGAGGCAGATGCTCACAGGCCACGAAAAGAGGGCAAGCAGCCTCTGTGTCCACAGTGAAAAGTGGTGGTCGCAGACATAGTGCATCCTCTGCAGGCAGGCCACGCCCGTCCTTTTTTTTCCGGTGATGGCCTTGTTATTCGGCCACAACATGCAGAAGAGATGGTGGAGTAGATAACTAAGCCATCCTCATCCTCCTCGTCCTCTGTCACCCAGGCTTATACTAGTTTGCCTTCCAAAGCTGCCAAAGTGGCCCCTTCTCCACAGCTACTCCTTCTGTCACCCCACCATCATGCATGAAGGAGTCACCTGAACTATTTAATCATAGTGTCAGTGACATGCTGCCGGAGTATGCGCAGCAATTTGAATGCTGTGATGTTGGTTCCCAGGTTGATGTAGGGAATAACATGAGCCTAGAGAGAGGGGGTAACAATGACGGACAGGAAACTAGCAGTCATGTTGCCACAGCTGCAGCATACTGCCAAGTTTGCTCCAATGATGAGGAGGGAGGAATGATGAGGTCACTGACTGTACTTTGGTGCCTGAGAGAACAGAGAAGGAAAGTGAGGGGGAGGAGGAGGAGAAGTTAGCACAACTCCAATGAGGCAGGATGTGCTCTAGGGGCCGCCATAGGAGTAGCCAACCTATTGCATCACACCACTGAGCTCGACAGGTGCAGGGTGCTCCCCGCGGAATTCCAAAAGTTCATTAGTGTGGGTTTTTTTCAACATATGTGCAGTAGACTGCAGCATTGCTGTTTCCAATATCTGTCTGAAGCGGATCAAGTGTGGCCAGAACACCAGCCACCTGGGCACCACATGCTTGACAAGACATATGACGACCTGCCATGCAGTCCGTTGGCAACAGCACCTGAAAGAGCCACAAGATAAAAACAAGCATACTTCATCTTGCTCCTCATCTGGGATCTCTAACCCTACTATACCTCATGTCTTCTCAAAAACCTGCATTGAGAGGGATGATGGTATAGTAATGAGTGCCACAGATACTTGCACCCAATCTGCTAGCAGTACACCACCGCTTGATTTCACCAGCAGGCAAATGTTACTACCCCAGTTTCTGAACCATAGAAAAAAAAAATACTGTCCCAGACATCCACATGCTCAGCATCTTAATGCTAGCTTGGCCAAATTGATAGCACTACAATTGCTGCCTTTTAAACTGGTAGATTCTGCTCTTTCATTAATTTGTGGAATGTGCTGTACCACAGTGACAGGTTCCAAAAAGACATTTCTTTTTGCGTAAGGCCATTCTGGCTCTCTTCCATCATGTGAAAGGTAGTGTTTCGGCCTCGTTGGACAGAGCAGTCAGTGGGAAGGTTCACATTACTGCTGACTCTTGGTCCAGCTGGCATGGACAAAGACGTTGCATTTCCTTCACGGAGCACTGGGTAACTCTGCTGGCAGCTGGAAAGGATGCAGGACAGGGTTCAGTGCTGCAGCTTGTTTTGCCACCTCGCCTCAAAAAAGCTGGTGCTGGTTCTGCCACATCTGGTTACTCCACCATCTCCTCCTCCTCCTCCTCCTCCTCCATGTCCTCTTCTGCTGAATTGTCCTCTGAAGCAGCAGTGCTCCCTAAGCGTTCAAGGGGCTACGCAAGCAGTCAGGCTAAAAGATGCCATGCAGTGCTTCAGTTGGTCTGTCTATGAGATAGGAGTCACACCGGGGCAGAGATTCTGTCAGCTCTGCAGGGGCAGGATCAAAGATGGTTGACGCCACGACAACTTGAGCCAGGAATGGTTGTATGCGAAAATGGCACCAACCTTCTCTCTGCCCTCCGACAGGGACACTTGACACATGTTCTATGCTTGGCACATGCCCTGAATTTGGTGGTGCAGCATTTCTTGGACAGATACCCAGGCTTAAAAGATCTCCCGAGGCAGGCCAGGATAGTCTGTGGCCATTTCCAGCGTTCATACAATACCCATGCTTGGCTATCTCACAATTAACGGGAATTCAACCTGCCCACCAGCCGCCTCATTTGTGACATGCCCACAAGGTGGAACTCAACATTGGCAATGCTGCAGTGGCTGCACACACAACAGAGGGCCATCAATGAGTACCTGTGTGAGTATGGCACAAGAACAGGATCAGGGGAGCTTGGCTTTTTTTCGCTACGCTAGTGGCTTTTGATAAAGGATGCATGCACCGTACTGTCACCATTTGAGGAGGCCACAAGGATGGTGAGCCGGGAAGATGCATTCATCAGTGATACTATCCCTCTAGTCTACCTGCTGGTGCACACGCTTCGTGGAATCATAGACAGGGCACTTGAGGCAGAACAGTGGGAAGAAGAGGAGGACTTCCTTTCCTCACAAGGCACCCTTTATGCAGATATCATTCCTGCGGGGACACAAAACACACAGGAGGAATTGGATTGTGGCAGTATGGATGTAGAGAATAGCATACAGCAGTTTTCAAGGGATGGTTTTCATTCCCCAGAAATACCAGGAGTTGTACATGGTTGGGGAGAGGTTGCTCCTGACAATGTCATCCTTAGTGACCCAGAGGACTCAGAAGCTCATGCCTCCTCAAACTTTCGTTGCATCGGCTCCCTGATTCTGCAAAGCCTGCAAAAGGATCAGAGGATTTTTGCTATCAAGGAGAGGGATAATTACTGGTTGGCAACCCTTCTTGATCCACATTACAAGGGTAAAGTTGCAGAGCTCATCCTGCCTTTGCATAGGGAGCAGAGGATGAAACATCTTGAGGACGCCTTAAAGAAAAATTTGTGTAATACCTTTCCAGATACTGGGAGGTTAACATTCTCTGTACGTAATTCTGAGGCATAGTTCAGCCAAAGGAGGAGCAGTGGAGAAGGCAGCTGGCTGACCAATGCCTTTAAACAGTTCTTTAGTCCTCAGCACCACAGCGTCTCTATCATATGGTGCATGATTATCTAGAGGCAAGAGCAGACTTGGAGACCTTTCCAACTGAGCATCCACTGGGTTACTGGGTCTTGAGGATGGACCACTGGCCAGAACTTGCTCAATATGTGTCATACCTCCCGTAGCTGAGCCTAGCGTACAGCGGGATCACCCTGGTGGAAGACACAGGTTAACCTGAGGTGCAGAGTCTAAGCGCCAATCGGTATTCACCAGGGCTCCTGATGGTGGAGATGGACTTCGCTGCTTGTTGGCACCAGGTCGCGGTCCTCAGGGTCGCCCCACCATGAGGTGAGCGAGTTCGGATATGGGAGCGGAGGGATCGATAGGAATAGACAGGACCATAGTCAAAGAAATTTGTTAGCCAATGGAAATCGAGAGCCAGGAAGGTCATCAGCCAAAAGGGAAATCAAGAGCCAGGAAGGTTGTCAGCCAAAGCCTGGTCATACACGGAGGAACACGGAAACCAGTAGAAAGCCAGCAGAGATGCACCTAGAAGCGCAAATACACGAGCAAAGTACTGCAAGCCAACAGGTGGTATATATATCCTGTGTGCAACCTCATCACTAAGCAATGCCCAGGTAGCAGCAGGTGGTGATGAAGCAATCAGTGTCTATAAAGACAGCAGTCAGCACATGTCCAAGATGGCTGCAGACAGAAAGGCAAGGTAAGTCCTTGACAGTATGCAATGGATCAGTGGGCATCACCAGTTGTACTAGTAAAGAAAGCGAATGGGGACTTACGCATTTGTGGCGATTTCCGCATGGCACTAAATTCTCAACTGGAGATAGACCAGTATCCCCTACCCAGAGTAGATGACATTTTTGCCTCTCTTGCAGGAGGTCAAAAGTTCACCAAGCTTGATCTCAGGCAAGCTTATTAAGGCTCCGTTCACATCTTAGCGTATGGATCACGGGCAGAACCGCTGCAGTTCCGCCCGCGATCCGGAGATTATTGCAAATCGCGAGACGCCCGTGCGTTGCCCGTTGATTTGCAATAGACCCCCAAACGCTGAGCGATGTTGCCGCGATTTCCGCCTGCCGAATCGCGGTAACATCGCGCAAAAAAAATCGCGGGACGCAATACGATCCAAAGAAGCTCTTGTACTTTTTTGCTCGTAATGCGTCCCGCGATTTTATTTTGCGAGATGTTAACGCGATTCGGCAGGCGGAAATCGCGGCAACATCGCTCAGCGTTTGGGGGTCTATTGCAAATCAACGGGCAACGCACGGGCGTCCCGCGATTTGCAATAATCTCCGGATGGCGGGCGGAACCGCGGCGGTTCTGCCTGTGATCCATACGCTAAGATGTGAACGGAGCCTTACAGTTTGAGGTCCACCCTTCGTCCCACAAGTTTCTAACCATCAACACTCACAAGGGACTGTATGAATACAAATCGGATGGTGTTTGGGGTAGCCTCCGCCCCAGCCATTTGGCAACGCAAAATGGATGAGATTTTGGCGGACATTCCTTTCACACAGTGCCTGTTAGATGACATGCTCATCACGGGCCTGATGGACCAGGAACACAAGCGTAAAGTGGAGCTTGTGTTGGCCAGACTCCAAGAGCAGGGTCTAAAAGTGAACTTGGCGAAATGCCAATTCATGGTATCCAAATTGGAGTTTTGTGGCCACCTTGTGGATGCAGAGGGTATACACACCACGGAAGCCAAAGTTGATGCTTTAGTAAAAGCTCCAGCCCCAACCAACGTCCAACAGCAGCGATCATACCTGGGCTTGCTGAAATATTACCACAAATTCCTGCCGGATCTAGCACACACTTTGTTTCCATTAAACAAGCTTTTGGAGAAACACTCCAGATGGAACTGGTCAGCTGCATGCCAACATGCTTTTGAAGTTTCTAAGCGAAAGCTGTTGGCGTCACGCATGCTCGTGCACTATGACCTCCAAAGGCCTCTCACCTTGGCTTGTGATGCCTCACCCTATGGTCTAGGGGCTGTACTATCTCACGTTTTACCAGATGGGACAGAGAAACCTGTGGCATTCACCTCAAGGTCCTTGACAAAAGCAGAAAGCAATTACTCTCACATTGACAAAGAGGCTCTGGCGCTCATATGGGCAATTAAGAAGTTCGATCTTTACCTGTATGGTAGGGAATTCACCATACTGACTGATCATAAACCACTCCTTCAGATCTTTAGCCCTGACAAAGGCATCTCCCAGACGACTGCGGCCCGTCTTCAACGCTATGACCTATTCTTGGGAGCATATAGCTACAAAATCCAGTATCGCAGCCATGATGCCAATGCTAATGCGGACGCCATGTCCCATCTGACAAGGACATTAACAGACTCTTCTCCACCTGTCAAGAGTTGTCGTTACACCAGCCTGTCCTTTCTGTCTTCCGGGGAAGTAGCAGCCCATACAGCCAAGGATACCTTCCTTAAGACAATACTCTCCTGGGTACGGTACGGTTGGCCTGCAACTGTCACACAGGATTATGAACCTTACTTCCGTAGGCGTCTGGAATGAACTGTGGCTGGAAACTGTGTTTTATGGGGAGACCGAGTGATCGTTCCACAGACCCTCCGGAGACACATTCTGGACTTGCTACATACTGGTCATCCCGGGGGCATGCGTATGAAACAAAAGGCCCGAGGCTATGTGTGGTGGCCGAACCTCGACTCCGATATCATGACATATGTGAATGCGTGTGCTGGATGTGCACAAACTGCAAGAGACCCTCCTCGAGGGTGCGTCCAGCCCTGGACTTGGCCCACGGTTCCCTGGTTTCGCCTACACTTGGACTTTGCAGGCCCGATCAGAGGACACACCTTTTTGATCATTATTGATGCCCATTCAAAGTGGCCTGAGGTCATTCGTGTTACCAAACCGACGACTAAGGCGACGATTTCCATACTGTTACATCTCGCTGCTACGTTTGGATACCCCAGAGAAATTGTCACAGACAACGGCGCACAATTCACAAGCCAGGAGTTTCAGAGTTTCCTGACTGCCCACAACATCAAACACAAGTTTGTACAGACCTTCAAATGCTATTTCAAAGCTACTGTGGCTACAAGTAAACAACAGTCCCTGTCACCCCAGCAGCTGGACTCCTTCCTTTCTGCTTACAGAACCACACCACATGCAACCACTGGGAAAACTCCAGCTGAACTTCTTTTGGGTCGGCAGCCATGGACTGTTTTGGATATGCTCCGCCCTCAAACGGTCCAGGAACATGTATGGCAGTCCCAAGACAAGAGGGTCGAACACGACGACGAATCGAGCCCAGCAAAAGGTATGGGCTCGATCTTATGGCGCTTCCAACACTCGTTGGCTTCCTGCTATCGTTGCAGAGACTTTGGGACCCAAAATGTGTAGGGTCTGCCTGGAAGATGGTTCCATTTGCAGACGGCATGCGGACCAATTGCGTCCTCGTTCTCAGCTGCCCGAATCCCTGACATCGGCTGCACCTCCAGTGTCTCAAGGATCTGCTCCTACCGGATCAGGAGGCATTGAGACTGATGCTTGGGGGGACTCTGAACTTTTGAACTCAGCTCCAACAGAGCCCTCCAGCCCTGGTCCAGAGGTCTGTTCACCCTCTGAGCTAGGGGATCCCCTCTTGGCCCCGCCGGTGTCCATTCCGGCCAGCCCTGCTTCCTCCGGCCCCGAGTCGCTGGGTGCGTGTCCTCAACGACACTGTCGCCCTTCTGACTGGTTTCAAATGCAAGACCGGTTACGAGACTTTCGACGGGCCTGCCGAAAGTGATCCGCTACCATGTTCTCCCCGTAGCATCCCTGGAAGTTGTTCTCACATCCGGACGTGGAAGAAGCCATGTAAATCTCCTGAGTTGGAGGACTGTATTGGACAATTATGAGTTACTGTTTTATGCCTGTTCTCGTTTTGTTGTGTTTTTTTTTTTTTTTTTTTTTTAGGGATGTATGGAAGGTGTTATACCTGAAGGGTTTCACATGTACTGTCAATTTAAGGCTGGCTTCACCCAGGAGTGATGACAAGGGTCAAGGGGCAGAGTGGCCATCTTGGAGACATGTAAGAGATGTATTGATATACAGAGCTGTCCTGTAATGCTGTACAGAGAGTACTGAATAAACAACCGTTGTTCCAGACAAGAGTCCTGTGTCTCTCACAACACGGAGAATATAACACAAACAAAAAAATGAAATAGGCATTGCTTTGCGGCAAAAACGCTGTAAATAAATTGCGTGACTTTGAGGTCGCAAAAGTGTGAAAGGGGCCTTCAGTAATTAAGGTATAGTGTGCCCCCTTTCAATGCAGAGAGACCAGCGTGCCCCCTTTCAATGCAGAGTGACCAGCGTGCCCCCTTTCAATGCACAGTGACCAGCGTGCTCCCTTTCAATGCAGTGACCAGTGTACATGCCCCCTTCAATGCAGTGACCAGCGTGCATGCCCCCTTCAATGCAAAGATCAGCGTACATGCCCCCAATGCAGAGACCAGCATACATGCCCTCTTCAATGCAGTGACCAGCATACCATTGCCCCAATGCAGAGATCAGCGTACATGCCCCCAATGCAGTGACCAGCATACATGCCCCCAATGCAGTGACCAGCATACCATTCCCCCAATGCAGAGATCAGTGTACATGCCCCCAATGAAGTGACCAGCATACATGCCCCCAATGCAGTGACCAGCGTACATGCCCCCAATGCAGTGACCAGCGTACATGCCCCCAATGCAGATATCAGCGTGCGTGCCCCCTTCAATGCAGAGACCAGCATACATGCCCCCTTCAATGAAGTGACCAGCATACCATTCCCCCAATGCAGAGATCAGCGTACATGCCCCCAATGCAGTGACCAGCGTACATGCCCCCAATGCAGTGACCAGCATACATGCCCCCAATGCAGTGACCAGTGTACATGCCCCCAATGCAGAGATCAGCGTGCGTGCCCCCAATGCAGTGACCAGCATACATACCCCCAATGCAGAGATCAGCATAGGTGCCCCCAATGTAGTGACCAGCATACATGCCCCCAATGCAGAGATCAGCGTGCGTGCCCCCAATGTAGTGACCAACATACATGCCCCCCATGCAGAGATCAGCGTGCGTGCCCCCTTACTTACCTGGAGCAGCAGCGGCGGTGAACCGCTTCTCCTCAGTCCCGGTGACCGGCGGTGTGTCTCCTCCAGGCCTTCCGCTCCCGCCTCCTCCTCGGCCAATGCCATAGGGTTTGCCTTGCGGCCAATCAGGCAGCGCATATCGGATGCGCTTCCTGATTGGCCAGGAGAAGGATCGGTGTGACAATAGCGAATTTCCATTCGCTATTGTCACACAATGGGTGGGCGCGGGACGCACTGCTCTGCGCCCTGGGTCCACCCTTTGCATCGCCCTATTAGAGCCTCTGGCTCTAATCAGGTGATGCCAAAAAAATAAAAAATCCCCATTGAACTCCATGCGCCCGGCACCCCTGCATGCAGATTAGGGGGCCAGACGCATGGATGGGGGGGGGGGGGCGGCGCCCCTGCGCTCTCAGTACACTGGCCGCCACTGTTACAGTCCCAAGTGAGAGAGCCCCTCACTCCCCCAACACAAACCACACATACAGAACCCAGGATAACCGGGGTAACATGAAATGCTGAGTTGAGTGTGGTTGTACAGAGAGTCTGATTAGTGCAGACCCGACTGGGATTCTTGGTCACCCTGTGCCCCTAATAGACACAGGGTGACCTACACATAAGAGGGGCTGGGGAAGCTGGACAAGGAGTCTCCCAACCTCCCAGAAGCAATCTGGTTGGGGGGCTTGTGGAACCCAAAGTGACTCACATCACAGTCCATTTCTTAGGAGTGCCATGAATGGTTCTGGAGCGCTGTACTGGATCACCTTTACTCACCCTAAGCATATTTTTGCACAGATCCTACATTGGACTGTTTAGTTGATAAAAGGCTGACTTACCTTCCCCTCCTTTGGGAATATACTGTACAGTACATATGAGCCTTTATATCGTTCAGCACTGAGAGGACTTTATTTCTGTTTTTTTTTTATTGATTTTTTTTCTTCTTAATAACATTTATTTTTGAAATATTTTTCATTATTTGTTGACTTCAGCACTTTTAGATTGCATTATTTGTCATTTACTTTTTTGGCGCTACACACTTTTTTGATGTTTGCTTTTAAGTTTGGTATATTACATATTTGTGTCAGCGGCTACCCCACCACAGCGCAGAGATACAAAAAAATCCTTATTCTTGTCCTGACAGGATTGTCATTGGGTATAGACTGCGGCCCAATTTAGTGATCCCTGCAAGGTAACAATAATTTTTCCTCCACCACGTGCCCCTTCTCTTGATCTGGCACAACTATCACCCCATCCCCCCATGCCAAGGTCCTAGGTGTAGTCCTGAACTCTGAACTCTCCTTTAAGTCCCACATCCAATTACTGTCCAAAGCTTGCCATCTCAACCTCCGCAACATCTCCAAAATACGCCCCTTTCTAACCAATGACACAACAAAGCTCCTAGTTCAATCCCTGGTCATCTCGCGCCTCGACTATTGCAACTCCCTCCTCATTGGATTACCTTTACACAGTCTATCCCCCCTTCAATCCATCATGAATGCTGCTGCCAGACTCATCCACCTTACCAATCGCTCAGTGTCTGCTACTCCTCTGTTTCAATTCCTCCACTGGCTTCCGCTCACCCAAAGAATTAAATTCAAAATACTAACAACAACTTACAAAGCCATCCACAACTCTGCCCCCAGCTACATCACTAGCCTAGTCTCAAAATACCAACCTAATCGTTCTCTTCATTCCTCTCAAGACCTCCTGTTCTCTAACTCCCTCATCACCTCCTCCGATGCTCGCCTCCAGGACTTTTGCAGAGCCTCTCCAATCCTATGGAACTCCTTACCCCAATCTGTCTGACTATCTCCTACTCTATTAGCTTTTAGATGTTCCTCCTCTTCAGAAAGCCCTCCTCTTCAGAGATGCCAGAGGCGCACCTAGGGTCTCCAGCGCCCTTGGCGAGGAGCAGTATCGGTGCCCCCCCGAGGAGAGAGAGGGGGTGATAGAAAGAGAGAGGGTGGGGTGACAGAGAGAGAGAGAGGGAGGGGGAGACAGAGAGATAGAGAAGGAGGGGGAGACAGAGAGATAGAGAAGGAGGGGGTGACAGAGAGAGAGAGAGAGGGGGGGAGTGAAAGAGAGAGAGAGAGAGGGGGGGAGTGAAAGAGAGAGAGAGAGGGGATGAAAGAGAGAGGTGGTGACAGAGAGAGGGGGTGAAAGAGAGAGGGGGGGAAAGAGAGAGGGGGGTTTGAGATAGAAGGGGTGAAAGGGAGAGGGGGTGACAGAGAGAGGGGGGTGACAGAGAGAAGGGGGTGACAGAGAGGGAGGGGGTGACAGAAAGGGAGGGGGTGACAGAGAGAGAGAGAGAGGGGTGACAGAGAGAGGTCTTTGGAGATGCCAGAGGCGTACCTAGGGTCTCCAGCGCCCTTGGCGAGGAGCTGTATTGGTGCCCCCCCCCAAGGAGAGAGAGGGGTGAGAGAGAGAGTGGGGGTGACAGAGAGAGAGGGAGGGGGTGACAGAGAGAGAGAGGGAGGGGGTGACAGAGAGAGAGGGGGAGGGGGAGACAGAGAGAAAGAGAAGGAGGGGATGACAGAGAGATAGAGAGGGGGAGGGAGTGACAGAGAGAGGGGGGTGAAAGAGAGAGGGGGTGAAAGAGAGAGGGGGTGAAAGAGAGAGGGGGGTGACAGAGAGACGGGGTGAAAGAGAGAGAGGGGTGACAGAGAGAGGGGGGTGACAGAGAGAGGGGGGTGACAGAGAGAGGGGGGTAACAGAGAGAAGGGGGTAACAGAGAGAAGGGGGGTGACAGAGAGAGAGGGGGTGACAGAGAGAGAGGGGGGTGACAGAGAGAGAGGGGGTGACAGAGAAGGGGGTTTGTCAGAGAGAGAAGGGGGTTTGTCAGAGAGAGGGGGGTGACAGAGAGAGAGAGAGAGGGAGGGGGAGACAGAGAGATAGAGAAGAAGGGGAAGACAGAGAGAGAGAGAGAGAGAGAGAGAGGGAGGGGGTGACAGAGAGAGGGGGAGTGACAGAGAGAGGGGGTGAAGGAGAGAGGGGGTGAAAGAGAGAGGGGGGTTTGAGAGAGGGGGGGTGACAGAGAGAGGGGGGGTTACAGAGAGGGAGGAGGGTGACAGAGAGAGAGAGGGGGTGACAGAGAGAGAAGGGGGTTTGACAGAGAGAGGGGGTGACAGAAAGAGAGAGAGAGGTGAGAGAGAGAGGTGAGAGAGAGAGGGGGGTGAGAGAGAGAGAGAGTGGGGTGACAGAGATAGAGGGGGTGACAGAGAGAGAGGGGTGTGTTAGAGAGAGAGGGGACAGAGAGAGAGAGGGGGTGACAGAGAGAGAAGGGGGTTTGTCAGAGAGAGAAGGGGTTTGACAGAGAGAGGGGGTGACAGAAAGAGAGAGAGAGAGAGAGGTGAGAGAGAGAGGGGGTGAGAGAGAGAGGGGGGTGAGAGAGAGAGGGGGGTGAGAGAGAGAGAGTGGGGTGACAGAGATAGAGGGGGTGACAGAGAGAGAGGGGTGTGTTAGAGAGAGAGGGGTGTGTTAGAGAGGGAGGGGATGACAGAGAGGGAGGGGGGTAACAGAGAGGGAGGGGTGACAGAGAGGGAGGGGGTGACAGAGAGGAGGGGTAAAAGAGAGAGGGGGGTGACAGAGAGAGAGGGAGGGGGTGAGAGAAAGGGGGAGACAGAGAGGAATGGGGGTGACAGAGAGAAAGGGGGTGAGAGAAGGTGGGATGACAGAGAGGGAGGGGGTGACAGAGAGGGAAGGGGTGACAGAGAGGGAAGGGGTGACAGAGAGGGTGACAGAGAGGAAGGGGGTGACAGAGAGGGAGTGGGGTGACAGAGAGGGAGGGGGTGACAGAGAGGGAAGGGGTGACAGAGGTGGGTGACAGGAAGGGGGTGACAGAGAGGGAGTGTGGTGACAGAGAGGAAGGGGGGTGACAGAGAGGAAGGGGGGTGACAGAGAGCGAGGGGTGTGATAGAGAGGGAGGGGGTGACAGAGAGAGAGGGGGAGAGAGAAAGGGGGGTGACAGAGAGGGAGGAGGTGATAGAGAGGGAGGGGAGTGACAGAGAGGGAGGGGGTGACAGTGAGAGAGGGGGTGAGAGAAAGAGGGGTGACAGAGAGGGAGGGGGGATGACAGAAAGAGAGGGGGTGACAGAGAGGGAGGGGGTTAAAGAGAGGGAGGGGGTTAAAGAGAGGGAGGGGAGTGACAGAGAGGGAGGGGAGTGACAGAGAGGGAGGGGATGACAGAGAGCAAGGGGGGTGAGAGAAAGGGGTGTGACAGAGAGGGAGGGGGGTGATCGAGAGGGAGGGGAGTGACAGAGAGGGAGGGGGTTCCCCAGTCAGCCTGTCCTTCGGGCTGGGAGTGGAGAGGAGGTTGAAGGTGCTGGGCAGCGGTACAGGCTCCTCTGACAGCTTAGTGCAGTCCCCATCCCCAGTCTGCCGCCAAGCTGGAGCCAATTAATGATGTTGCGGTCATGTGACTGCTAACTCCCCCTATGTGATAGCGGAGACAGAGCTCTGGAGAGCCCGCACTGCTGCTGTTCTGCCTGGAGCGGACACAGGGCTCCGGGATTGGAGCCACATGCTGCCTAGGGGGGGGGCGCTGGGGGGCCACAGGTTGAGCGGAGGGTGCAAAAATCACTGCTAACACTGCCAATATTTTTTTGCGCCCCCCCCCCCCTGGCCTGCGCCCCTGGCAGTCACCGGTCTGGCCAACCCCATGGTACACCCCTGAGAGATGCCTTTCCTACCCACACAACTGTATTCTCATTTTCTCCATCAGCTCATCCCCCACAGCTATTGCATTTTGTTTCACTTGACTATCTCTTCTAGATTGTAAGCTCTAAGGCAACGTTTATCAACTCCGGTCCTCAGGGCACACTAACAGGCCAGGTTTGCAAGAAAACTGAAATACATCACAGGTGATATCATTTGCTGCTCAGTGATTGCAGTATTCTAGTCTGCATCTCCCCAAGGTAATACTTAAAATCTGGCCTGTTAGTGTGCCCTGAGGACCGGAGTTGAGAAACACTGCTCTAAGGAACAGGGCTCTCCAATTCCTCCTGTATTAAATTGTATTGTAACTGTATTGTCTGCCCTCATGTTGTAAAGCGCTGCGCAAACTGTTGGCGCTCTATAAATCCTGTATAATAATAATAATAATAATAAAAAAAAAAAAGGAGCCCTTCATGGGGCCCCCCACTGAATGATCAGTCCGCCCCTACATTGATGCATGTCCCCCAGGGCAATACGACCTTCCCCAATGCTAATATTTGATCCCCCCCGCCCCCACCAATGGGCTTTTTAAAAAAACAGATTTAGCTCCCATAGATTTCAGTGGGGTTTGGGTTTGGCATCTAAACTTCTTTGAAGTTTCAGAACAACGCAGAACTAACCCCCTGGAAGCTCATTCCCCATAATTATTTCATCACTTGTGTTTTCAATCAGTGTTGTTGGTGAGATGAATCGAATGACCATAAAATGTGATTACCTCAAATGGATCTACTGCACTGAAGTCAAAAGACAAAATCAGATCTACTTTGCGGTGAGGAGGTAACACTAACGGGTACGGAGTATTTATTTCCAAACCGGCATCGATCAGATGGAATTGCCTTTTATCAAAGAGGTTGCAGCTTTCTGGGATTTTATCTAGGAAATAAATAAAAAAAATAATAATAATTACAGGGCTTAAAATGCAATTCCTGGGCTACTAGCTGGGCTTTAGAAGTTACTTGCCACCAGTTGCCCCACCCAACCCCTACCCTGCCCCTCCCCTAATTCCACCCCTAAACATTCGCCCTCATAAATTATCTCATGACATGACACTGTTAAATGTTTTATGCAGAATTAAGTTACAAAATTAAATATTAACAACCTCAAATTAAACAATATTACCATAAAGCATATTTTTCTGATCTGACTGTGATACATAAAATAAGGATAAAATATGATTCATATCATTACTAAATATTTTAATGTTATATTAAATATCACATTAAAAAAATGAAAACCAATGAATGACACTTTCACTGATTTAGGATGCAGAGAGACTTACAGTGGAGCACAGAACTAGAGTGAGGAGCAGGAGCTGCTAGAGTTAACTTTTCCTATCAACAAGCTGGTGATTTGTTACTAGGCGGTCCAAGCAACCAATCACCACCTTGTAGCTAGGAAAAGGTATCTTTGGCAGCTCCCGCCCCACCCTGCCTCGCCCTGCCCCACCCTGCCCCGCCCCCTCCTCATCTAGTTCTTTGGCGACTCCCGCTGTATGCCAGGCCCTGCTAAGTTGCTCTTAAGGGGTTGAGATCACGCTGAACTGACTCAATCAGGTATACAGTATCTCACAAAAGTGAGTACACCCCTCACATTTTTGTAAATATTTTATTCTATCTTTTCATGTGACAACACTGAAGAAATGACACTTTGCTACAATGTAAAGTAGTGAGTGTACAGCTTGTATAACAGTGTAAATTTGCTGTCCCCTCAAAATAACTCAACACACAGCCATTAATGTCTAAACCGCTGGCAACAAAAGTGAGTACACCCCTAAGTGAACATGTCTAAATTGGGCCCAAAGTGTCAATATTTTGTGTGGCCACCATTATTTTCCAGCACTTCCTTAACCCTATAGGGCATTGAGTTCACCAGAGCTTCACAGGTTGCCACTGGAGTCCTCTTCCACTCCTCCATTACGACATCACGGAGCTGGTGCATGTTAGAGACCTTGCTCTCCTCCACCTTCCATTTGAGGATGTCTCACAGATGCTCAATAGGGTTTAGGTCTGGAGACATGCTTGGCCAGTCCATCACCTTTACCCTCACTTTCTTTGGCAAGGTAGTGGTCGTCTTGGAGGTGTGTTTGGGGTCATTATTATGTTGGAATACTGCCCTGCTGCCCAGTCTCTAAAGGGCAGGGATCATGCTCTACTTCAGTATGTCACAGTACATGTTGGAATTCATGGTTCCCTCAATGAACTATAGCTCCCCAGTGTTGGCAGCACTCATGAAGCCCAAGACCATGACACTCCCCCCACCATGCTTGACTGTAGGCAAGACACTCTTGTCTTTGTACTCCTCACCTGGTTGCCGCCACATATGCTTGACACCATCTGAACCAAATAAGTTTTTCTTGGTCTTATCAGTAGAGATGGCCTTGCGGTTCGCCCGGCGGTCGGTTCGCAACAAACTTTGCTCGTTGCAGTTTGCCGATCTTGCGAACATATGGCGTTGTTCGCGATGGCCATATTAGTTTACATTGGGGAGAACTTTGACCCATGACACATCCATCAGGTGGAACAGGACAGCCAATTAAGACATTTCAGCACATGGACATACCCCCTACCTTATAAATAGACCTGATCTGGCTGCCATTTCACATTCTGCCTTTTGTCAGTGTAGGGAGAGGTTTGCTGTGTGCACCAAGGACAGACTGTCAGTGACACAAATCGCTCTGTTATAGGTCCACAAAAGTTTTTTCAAGGACTGGTATTTGGTATAGGTGTACTATTCTTTGGTGTTCAGTGCACTATATAGGGGTGTAATACACCTATAATATACTTTCTAATATAGAAAGCATATTATAGTGGATTTGTATTGTGCACTGTGCAGCATTGTGACTGGTGTGGTGAGCGTTTCTACAGCGATACTACAACTACAAAGAGTGACAAAAGCACTTTTAAAAAAGTATTATAACTGGTGAAACGACAGATTGAAGTGGGGTGTTATCTAACATTATACTTTTAAAACAGTGTATTTGGGTACTGCAAAAATGTTACCTCTTTTGCTGCGTTAACTGTGCTACACACAGTGACAACAGTTACTGGCCAATATTTTGTAGAACTGGTGAGATAAACCAGTGGCCCCCCAAAACCGCAGATTGAAGCGGGGTGTTATCTAACAGTATACTTTTATAAGTATATGTGTGTCCTGCAAAAATATTGCCTCTTTTGCTGTGTTAACTCTGCTACACACAGTGTCAAACTTACTGGCCAATTTTTTGTATAACTGGTGTGATAGACCAGTGGCCCCCTAATACCACAGATTGAAGTGGTGTGTTATCTAACAGTATACTTTCATAACAGTGTATTTGTGTCTTGCAAAAATATTGCCTCTTTTGCTGCCTTAACTCTGCTACACACAGTGACAACAGTTACTGGCAAATTTTTGTAGAACTGGTGTGATAGACCAGTGGCCCCCAAAACCACAGATTGAAGCGGGGTGTTATATACCTTCTTACACATATACTGCGCTTCTCTAGAGACTTTTGTCACAGGGTAATTTAAAAAATGACAGGCAGAAGAAGAGGCAGGCCCTTACGCAGGGGTGGTAGGGGTAGGGCAGGAGCAGTAGTCTGGAGCTAAAGTGTGACGTTTCAGAAGGTGTGTTCGATTACGTAAAAGGACGCACCAGACTTGGTTGAGTGGCTCATTCAGCCTTCTTCTTTTGCACCCTCCTCATCCTATCTGCACCCTCTTCACTCTCTGCTGTGTGCACCCCTAAAGATACCACCATGCAGGCAGAACTTACATTGCACAGGAGGGACGAAGCAGACTGCTAATGTATCAGGAGCGAGCCAACAACCCTTTCTCTGCCACCACCACTACGTTATAATGAGCCCAGAGGACGCTCGTAATTTTAGAAATACCAATTATGACTTTAGAATAACCATCTGTAACACACACTGTCACCTCAGACAAGAATGTTCAGATGGGTTATCCTAAACAGTAGCGTTCTTTCAGGAGGCAGGTTCTTTTGGGTCAGTTGGCGTTTAAGAGCTTAGAGACAAAGTTAACACTTTTCAAAATAAGGTTTCATTATAAGAAAGGTGAAGATTGGTGCAAATAAAAATATTTACAGAAAAATGGGTTATAAAGAAATAGAGACACAATACAGCAATTTAGAAATATGAAGATAAAGAGTGAATATACTTGCATTTAAAAAGTCCTTCTGACAGCTGTCAAGCATGTAACCCGTGGCACCCGTGTAGATTTGGTTTTACTGCCACGGATTGCATGCAGGCCTGCCTCTTCTTCTCCTCCTCCTACTCCAACCTCCCTCTCCTCCTCGGCTGACTCCTCCTTTTCCGCTGCTACCGTCTCTTCCCCTGCGCTGCCCAAGATCCCCAGAACCTATTCCACATGCCAGATCAGACGTTGCCATGCTGAGCTGCATCTGTAAGAGCCACACTGGTCCTGCACTCCTCTCAGCTTTGCGTTCACAGGCAGATCAGTGGCTGACACCGCTCAATTTGACAGTTGGTAAAGTGGTGTGCGACAACGGTGCCAATCTGCTAAGTGCGCTTAAAAGGGCAATATAACACACGTGCCATGCATGGCACACGTCCTGAACTTGGTCATGCAGCGATTCGTTGCCAAATACCCTGAGGTCCAGGATGTCTTGCAGCAGGCCAGGAAAATCTCGGGCCATTTCAGAAGATCTTACACAGCCATGGCTCGCCTTGCTGACATTCAGAAGCGATATAACCTGCCCGTCAGGCATCTTATTTGTGACTGCCCGACGTGATGGAACTCAACCTTGTATATGTTGATAAGCTGCTCCAGCAGAAACGTGCAGTTAACGACAACCTGTACGAACTCTGCGGCAGGACAGGTTCTGGGGAGCTTGGGTTTTTTTCACCGCACCAGTGGCTGCTCATGCGCGACGCATGCAGACTTCTGCAGCCATTTGATGAGATCACCAAACTGGTCAGTCGCGGCCAGGGCGCCATCAGTGACATCGTACCTTACGCCTTCTTTCTGGAGCATGCATTGCTTCGTGTCATTGATCAAGCTGTCGAGGAGCAGGAGCGGGAAGATGAGGAAGTCACAATGTTGGATGAATTCCCAGGGGGTGCTACTCCATCTGAGACAAATCAACAGCAGGAGTCTGAAGAGGAGTCAGAGGAGGATGGTGCCGGGGCGGATGAGGAGGAGCAAGAAGAGCATGCTTTAAACCTTTCTGGAATCCCTGGTGTTGTCCGTGAATGGGGGGGCAGGAGAATGAGGAAGACATTATCCTGGATGATGAGTAGGAGTCAGGCCACTACACCGCTTCCAGTTTGTTGCAAATGGGGGCCTTCATGCTCCAGTGTTTTAAGGGGGACCCCCGTATAAAAAGCATAAAGTGCAAGGACCAGTAATTTATGGCAATGTACTTAGACCCCTAATACAAACAAAAAATGGCAGAAATGTTACCACCATCACAGAGGGCGGTCAGAATTCAGCACTTCCAGGCCTTGCTTCGAGAAATGCTGCCTTCTGCTTCTGTGTGCGCTGGCAGAGGAAATTTCACTCACAGATAAACAGTTGCGGGTATCAATCTAACAGCGCCTGCAAGAAGAGGGCGGTTTGAAGATGTGTGTAACAATCCTACAGGCTCACCTGAGTCAGAGGACTGCTGGCCGGAGTTAGGAGTGGAGCCCAGTGGCAAAGACCGCAGGCAGGTAGTAGGTGCTGGATACCGGATGGACACCGCGTAGTACTCTGATGAGGACACGGGTTCACCTGAGGTGCGGAAACTAAGTGCTAGCTGGTTTTCACTAGAGCCCCTAATGGTGGGGATAGACTGCGCTGCAAGCTAACACCAGGACGCGGTCCTTAGGATCACCCAGCCAGGCAGAGTGCAGGTTCGGTCCAAAGGCAGAGGAGCAGACAAGGGAATACCCAGAGAGAAGTCAGACGAGCCAAAGGTCGGGGCGGGCAGCAGTAAGCGTAGTCAGACAATCCCGATCGGCAACAGAGGGGACAAAGCAGAAGAGTAGTCGGTAGTCAATTCCTGGTCAGCGTTGGATTTGTGGTAGTAGATAAGAGCAGCAGGTGAGGAGTAGCTTGATCAAGGCTCAGGAGCTCAATAATCAGCAAACTTGAGTGCACGGGGCTGGACTTATATAGGGAAGTACCAGGTGTCAGGAATCAAGGGTGATGAGCAAGGCTTGGCAAGACTAAGGTTGAAATAATAGGCTTCAGGGAGGAATGTTCAGGGAGGAAAGTCCAGAGAGGACGGTAGCCTAGTAAGCAGGGCTACCGCCTGGGATGTGGCTGGTCACGGGTTCGAATCCCGACAGTACTCCCCCCCTTCCAAGGTGACGTCCGGGCACCGCAGGGGCAGGCTTACCGGGGTGCCGTTGGTGGAACTCTCTTACCAGTCTGGGGGCGTGGACGTTTTCTTCTGGTTCCCAGGAGTTATCCTCGGGAGGGTAGCCCTCCCAACCAATTAGATATTGTAGTCTTCCCCGGTGGATCCTGGAGTCAAGGATGTTTGCTACAGTGTATTCTTCTTCACCCTGTACCCTCACGGGTGGTGGAGGGGGCGAGTTGCGGCCTGTGAAGGTGTTCTCCACGTATGGCTTGAGGAGTGAGCAATGGAAGACAGGGTGCACCCTAATGGAGTCTGGAAGATCGAGCCGGAACGTGACCTCATTAATTTGAGCGGAGATCCGGAACGGACCCATGTATTTTTGGGCCAACTTTTTGGAGGGGACCTTCAATCTGAGGTTCCTGGTGGACAGCCACACCTTGTCTCCCACATGGAAACCCGGGGTGGGTTTGCGGCGTCTGTCTGCTCCCTGTTTAAAGCGCCTCTGGGCGAGCTGGAGGTTGTTTATAATGTTCTTTTGTGCCTCCTGTAGGGTTGTTAAGCGTTCTGCCACTGCTGGGAGGGTGGAGGCGACAGGTAGGTGCGGAATGAACACCGGGTGCGAGCCTGTGTTAGCAAAGAAGGGGCTTTGCTTGGTTGAGCTGTGCTCAGCATTGTTGTAGGCAAACTCGGCCGTGGAGAGATGGTCAAGCCAGTCATCCTGCAGGTGGGAGCTGAAACAGCGTAGGTACTGCTCTAGGGTCTGATTAGTTCTCTCCGTCTGCCCGTTTGACTGGGGGTGGAAAGCGGAGGACAGGTTCACCTTAACCCCGAGCGCCAAGCAGAAGTTCTTCCAGAACTTAGAGGCAAATTGTACGCCTCGGTCAGAGACCACATCGTCCGGGATCCCATGCAGCCTGAAGACCTCTCTGAGAATAAGATCGGCCGTCTGTTTGGCGGTGGGTAGGCCTTTGTAGGGGATGAAATGGGCCATCTTGGTGAGGCGGTCGACTACGACCAGGATGGTGTTCATCCCTTTTGAAGGAGGAAGGTCTACCACAAAGTCCACGGAGATCGAGCCCCAGGGGCGGGAGGGAATGGGGAGAGGTTGTAATAGACCCACAGGAGAGGAACGAGGAGTCTTATTGCGGGCACAGACCGTACACGAGGAGATGTACCTCTTGATGTCCTCCTTGTATGTTGGCCACCAGAAGGAGCGGGAGAGAAGCTCCTGGGTCTTTCTTGTGCCTAGATGGCCGGCCAGCTTGGAGTCATGGTTGAGTCTGAGTACTTCGAGCCGTGCGATTTCTGGTACATATAACTGTACGTCCTGATGAAACCAATGACCGTTCTTAAACGTAAGGCTGACATTCCTTGTGGGATGGGCAAGGAAGGGGTCATTTTCATATCCTTCTTTGATTGTGCCCAGGAGTTCTTTAGAGTAGGTGACCCCTACGACCCTTCTCTCGGGTAGGATGTTGTTTTGGCCCTTGTTACT
This sequence comes from Pelophylax lessonae, assembly GCF_965119305.1. NCBI lineage: Eukaryota > Metazoa > Chordata > Amphibia > Anura > Ranidae > Pelophylax > Pelophylax lessonae. Next base: position 882,791,891 of record NC_138768.1, read on the forward strand.
CTGCGAGGGCTCGGAAAACATTCTGGAGAGGGCGTCAGCCTTACCATTCTTTGATCCGGGGCGATAGGTGATGAGAAAGTTAAAGCGGGAAAAGAATAGGCTCCATCTGGCCTGTCTGGCTGAGAGTCTCTTAGCGCTGCGGATGAACTCGAGGTTCTTGTGGTCAGTTAGTACGATTATGGGGTTGGTGGCTCCCTCCAGCAGGTGTCTCCACTCAGAGAAGGCATCCTTGATCGCCAGTAGTTCCTTGTTCCCGATGTCATAATTCTTCTCGGAGGGGGACATCTGGCGGGAGAAATATGCGCACGGGTGTAGTAGCATCTTCTCCCCTGTCCGTTGTGACAGAATAGCCCCCACCGCGGAGTCAGATGCATCCACTTCGACTGTAAATGGCAGCTCGGGGTTTGGGTGGATTAGGATTGGAGCGGAAGTGAAGAGGAGTTTCAACTTGGTGAAGGCCTCCTGTGCCTCTGGTGTCCAGGAGAAGGGGACTGATTTCTTGGTGAGTTGGGTAATTGGTGCTATGATCTTGGAGAAGTTCCGGATAAACTTCCGATAGAAGTTAGCGAAGCCAATGAATCTTTGTATCTCCTTCTCGTTTCTCGGAATTGGCCAGTTCATCACGGCTTGGACCTTCCCCGGGTCCATACTTAGGCCCTCTGGGGAGATGATGTATCCGAGGAACTGAGTGGTGGTTCGCTCAAACTCACATTTCTCTAGCTTGATATAGAGAGAGTTCTGTCGGAGTCTCTGCAGTACCCTGCGGACGTGTTCGTGGTGCTGCTCGAGGTCTTCGGAGAAGATCAAGATGTCGTCCAGGTAAACGACTACAAACAGATCGAGCATGTCCCTGAGGACGTCGTTAATGAAGTGCTGGAAGGTGGCGGGAGCATTGCAGAGTCCGAAAGGCATGACTAGGTACTCGAAGTGACCATAACGTGTCCGAAAGGCGGTCTTCCATTCATCCCCAGGGCGGATTCGGACGAGGTTGTAGGCCCCTCGAAGGTCAAGTTTGGTGAAAATCTTCGCCGCCCGGAGTCTCTCGAGGAGTTCTGAAATCAGTGGGAGTGGGTACCGGTTCTTTACGGTTATGTCCTTAAGCTTCCTGTAGTCAATGCAGGGACGCAGGGAGGAGTCTTTTTTTCTCTACGAAGAAAAAGGGGGCTCCCGCAGGGGAGGTAGAGGGCCGGATAAACCCCTTCCTTAGGTCCTCGTCCAGGTACTCTTTCAAGGCCCTGAGTTCAGGCTCCGAGAGGGGGTAGATACTGCCAAAGGGTATTTCGGCCCCGGGCAACAGTTCTATAGGGCAGTCATAGGGTCGGTGTGGTGGCAGCTTGTCTGCGTTTTTCTTGTCGCAGACATCCTGGAACTCGCGGTATTGAGGGGGTAGCAGATCCTTGGCGGATAGTTCAGATATGGTGGTGTCTTCGGGTGGAAGCACGGGTTTGTGGGAGCAATTTAGCGAGCAGAACTCGGATGGGAACTGTATGCAGCGGGTTTCCCAGTCCACCGAGGGGTTGTGGGTGGCCAACCATGGGATGCCCAAGATCACCGGAAACTTTGGGGAGGCGATCAGCGAGAAGTGGATCTTCTCGTGGTGATCAGGTTCTATAAGGAGTTGTAGTTCAATGGTCTCATGAGTCGCCGGCCCCGAGGAGAGTGGGAATCCGTCGACGGTTTCCAGGTCAACAGGGGCTGCCTTCATTGTCAGTGGTATGTTCTTTTCACGGGCGAAGGTTAGGTCCATGAAGTTGCCTCCCGCCCCGGAGTCTAACATCGCAGAACAGGGGAGTTGTCGCCCCTCGATGTCGAATAGGATGGGGATGATGAAGTGGGATCCATGAGCCGCCGTATTGTTATCTTCAGGGGCTGCTGGCGGGGATGGAGTCTGTGATTGCTCCTTTAGCTCCGTGACGGCAATAGTTCTTCGAATCTTATTGGGACATTTGATGGCAAAATGACCCGGCTCTCCACAGTAGAGTCAGAGGTTTTCCGCCAGCCGTCTCTCCTTCTCAGCTGTGGATAGAGACCTCCGTAGTGCGTCGACCTGCATAGGTTCAGGTGCTGACTGGGGGTCGCGCTGGGCGGTAGAGGAGAAGGAGTAAGTGGGTCTGTGGTCCGAGGACCAGAATTTTTCCCTCTTCCTCTCGGAGAGTCTTTGATCTATCCGGATGCATACTTGAATAAAGTCATCCAGATCGTCCGGGGCTTCAACTCTGGCGAGTTCGTCTTTTATTGCTTCAGACAGGCCTCGCCGGAATTGGCTCCTTTGTGCTGCTGGGTTCCAGGTGGTGTCCGTGACCCAACGGCGAAATTCGGCGGTATATTCGGCGACGGAGCGTCTCCCTTGTCGCAGACTATGTAGTCGCCCCTCGGCCGTCGCACAGCGGTTGGGGTCATCGAAGACTAGGCTCATGGCGGTGATGAAGTTGTTTAGGTTGTTCAGGAGTTGATTGTTAGACTCCACGTATGGCGACGCCCATGCTAATGCTTCATCCGTCAAGAGATTGATCATGAATAGCACCTTCTTTTTATCGGTGGTGAAGGGGGCCGGGTTCATGTGAAAATAGATGCGGCATTGGTTCAGAAATCCCCGATACTGGCGTCTGTCACCACCGAATTTTGATGGGAGTGGCATGCGGGTGTCTGCGGCAGCGCCGCGGACGTCTAGGAGTTGCCTCTGTAGTTCAATAATCTCCTTCTGTTGGCTTTTGACTACTTCTTGGAGCTGGGCAAATTTCTCCTGATACGTAGTACCAAATTCTTGAAGTTCAGTGACCTGTCTACACAGAGTGGTCATTGCGGACTCCATAGTTAGGCTGATTATTCTGTAACAATCCTACAGGCTCACCTGAGTCAGAGGACTGCTGGCCGGAGTTAGGAGTGGAGCCCAGTGGCAAAGACCGCAGGCAGGTAGTAGGTGCTGGATACCGGATGGACACCGCGTAGTACTCTGATGAGGACACGGGTTCACCTGAGGTGCGGAAACTAAGTGCTAGCTGGTTTTCACTAGAGCCCCTAATGGTGGGGATAGACTGCGCTGCAAGCTAACACCACGACGCGGTCCTCAGGATCACCCAGCCAGGCAGAGTGCAGGTTCGGTCAAAAGGCAGAGGAGCAGACAAGGGAATACACAGAGAGAAGTCAGACGAGCCAAAGGTCGGGGCGGGCAGCAGTAAGCGTAGTCAGACAATCCGGAACGGCAACAGAGGTAGCAGTTCGGTAGATGGGGACAAAGCAGAAGAGTAGTCGGTAGTCAATTCCTGGTCAGCGTTGGATTTGTGGTAGTAGATAAGAGCAGCAGGTGAGGAGTATCTTGATCAAGGCTCAGGAGCTCAATAATCAGCAAACTTGAGTGCACGGGGCTGGACTTATATAGGGAAGTACCAGGTGTCAGGAATCAAGGGTGATGAGCAAGGCTTGGCAAGACTAATCTTGAAATAATAGGCTTCAGGGAGGAATGTTCAGGGAGGAAAGTCCAGAGAGGACGGTAGCCTAGTAAGCAGGGCTACCGCCTGGGATGTGGCTGGTCACGGGTTCGAATCCCGACAATGTGTTGGTCCCTTCTGATATGAGATCATTCTTTCAGTCGACCCATCGATAGCTGTACTCCGGATCCAGCATCAGGGAACGCCTAGACCAAAAGGTGTCCAGCTACATCGGGTTAACGGCCGATGTGGACGCTCTGAGGAGTGATGAACCCCTGGACTACTGGGTGGACTGGCTTGACCTCTGGCCAGAGCTTGCACAATTTGCAATGGAACTGTTGACTTGCCCCCCGTCCACTGTCCTTTCCGAAAGGACGTTCCACACAGCAGGGGGGATCGTGACCGATAATCGCACTCGCCTAGTTCATGACATTGTAGACTACCTGTCATTTATAAAAATGAATGAGGCATGGATCTCAGAGGAATTCAACACATGTGACCAGTAGACCATGTTTGATTAGAATTCCTCATGACAGGCCACAAATATCCGCAAGACCGCCATCCACCCATAACAATTCATGGTCCTTGTCTTCGGTAAATACAGCGGCATGAAAGGCATTCTAGGTCCATTGAATGCCTAATTTTAGGGGCCTTTCATGGCCAACAATTATTTATCCTGTCAATGCCCAATGTACGTCCAGCCACAGAATACAACCTTCTTAGCTGTCAGGTGAACGCATGTGGGCTGCTTTTTGTGGCCTGGAATGGCCAACACTTACTTCTGTATCCTGTAAATGCCTAATGTACCTCCAGCCACAGAATGCAACGTTCTTTGCTGTCAGGTAAACGTATGTGGGCTAATTTTTGGGCCCTGGAATAGGCGACACTTACTTATGTATCCTGTGAATGCCTAATGTACCTTCAGTCACAGAATACAACATTCTTTGCTGTCAGGTGAACGCATGTGGGCTAATTTTTGGGGCCTGTAATGGCCAGGTGACACTTACTTCTGCATCCTATGAATGCCTAATGTACCTCCAGCCACAGAATACAAAGTTCTTTGCTGTCAGGTAAATGCATGTGGGCTAATTTTTGGGGCCTGGAATGGGCGACACTTACTTATTTATCCTGTGAATGCCTAATGTACCTCCAGCCACAAAATACAAAGTTCTTTGCTGTCAGGTGAACGCCTGTTGGCTAATTTTTTGGGCCTGTACTGGCCGACACTTACTTCTTTATCCTGTGAATGCCTAATTTTTCAGACTCTAATTGAAAATAAATGGGTCTGTAAACGTTCTGCCAAATTGTGGAACGGATGCGGAGCCATTTTACAGACGTGTGAATAGACCCTATATGTACTTGACATGTATTTACTGGCTGCTGTCAGTTCTGGCTGATTTAGAAAAAAAAAATGTTATGCCAACTTTTCCAATATCAATGCTTCTGTTATGGCATTGTCCATGTTGTAGGACTATTTGTGCACAGCTAGTAAGTATTTTGTGGCTGCAAATACGACCTGAAGGTTTTTAAAGTTTGCCTGCCATTAAAGTCAATGGGGCCCGCCGCAAAATTGCGGTTCGCAAACATTTGAGAGTTTGCGGAAAACATTCACGAACCGCCTCGGCCGATGCTCGTCCATCACTACTCATCAGACCACAGGACATGGTTCCAGTAATCCATGTCCTTAGTCTGCTTGTCTTCCACAAACTGTTTGCGGGCTTTCTTGTGCATCATCTTTAGAAGAGGCTTCCTTCTGGGACGACAGCCATGCAGACCAACTTGATGCAGTGTGCGGCGTATGGTCTCTGCACTGACCAGCTGACCCCCCACCCCTTCAACCTCTGCAGCAATGCTGGCAGCACTCATATTTCCCTAAGACAACCTCTGGATATGATGCTGAGCACGTGCACTCAACTTCTTTGGTCGACCATGGCGAGGCCTGTTCTGAGTGGAACCTGTCCTGTTAAACCGCTGTATGGTCTTGACCACCATGCTGATGCTCAGTTTCAGGGTCTTGGCAATCTTCTTATAGCCTAGGCCAATTCTTTTTTTCAGATCCTCAGAGTTCTTTGCCATGAGGTGCCATGCTGAACTTCCAGTGACCAGTATGAGAGAGTGAGAGCGATAACACCAAATTTAACACACCTGCTCCCCATTCACACCTGAGACCTTGTAACACTATTGAGTCACATGACACCGGGGAGGGAAAATGGCTAATTGGGCCCAATTTGGACATTTCCACTTAGGGGTGTACTCACTTTTGTTGCCAGCGGTTTAGACATTAATGGCTGTGTGTTGAGTTATTTTGAGGGGACAGCAAATTGACACTGTTATACAAGCTGTACACTCACTACTTTACATTGTAGCAAAGTGTCATTTCTTCAGTGTTGTCACATGAAAAGATAGAATAAAATATTTACAAAAATGTGAGGGGTGTACTCACTTTTGTGAGATACTGTAAGTGTGTACGGGTAGGAAGAATTTTCTTCCGAAGATTAGTGCCCAGATTAAAAGAAGGTGGTGGGCCCTATAGGGGCCTGGGCTGCTGCCTCGGGGTACGGCCTACTGGTCAATTATGCATGTGTTCAAGAAAGGTGGATGTAAAGGAGCGCCCGATGCCCAGTAGATGTAGGTTTGGAAAGATGTTTTATTTAGGGTAACAACAATAAAATAAAGACAAGTTTAGGGGAAACAAGGGCTCCCCTTTCCTCAGGGCTGTTTAAAAGGGTAAAAGGGTACACAGAAACAGATATATAAAAATATATATATATATATATAAATATGTAGAAATGGAAATAGCATCTAAAAATTAACGTTTACATAATTGTATGCAAAACATTCCCATGGGTGCTGTATGGGAAGAATATGTACACTATATTACCAAAAGTATTGGGACGCTTGCCTTTACACACACATGAACTTTATTGGCATCCCAGTCTTAGTCCGTAGGGTTCAATATTGAGTTGGCTCCACCCTTTGCAGCTATAACAGCTTCAACTCTTCTGGGAAGGCCGTCCACAAGGTTTAGGAGTGTGTCTATGGGAATGTTTCACCATTCTTCCAGAAGTGCATTTGTGAGGTCAGGCACTGATGTTAGATGAGAAGGCCTGGCTCGCAGTCTCTGCTCTAATTCATCCCGAAGGTGTTCTATATGGTTGAGGTCAGGACTCTGTACAGACCAGTCAAGTTCCTCCTCCCCAAACTCGCTCATCCATGTCTCTATGAACCTTGCTTTGTACACTGGTGCGCAGGCATGTTAGAACATGAAGGGGCCACCCCCAAACTGTTCCCACAAAGTTGAGAGCATGAAATTGTACAAAATGTCTTGGTATGCTGACATCTTAAGAGTTCCCTTCACTGGAACTAAGTTGCCAAGCCCAACCCCTGAAAAATAACCCCACACCATAACCCCCCTCCACCAAATGATTTGGACCAGTGCACAAAACAAGGTCCATAAAGACATGGATAAGCGAGTTTGGGGCGGAGGAACTTGACTGTCCTGAACAGAGTCCTGACCTCAACCTGACCCATTTAGGACATGCATCCTTGGGACAGTGGTAGAATGTACTGAGAATCAAAGAAAGTACTGAAATAGAAAGAAGGTCACATGGGGAGGGGGGTAGGGCAGAGGAGGAGAATGTGAGGGAAAAGGGACAACATGACAGCCAGTGGAGGGGGCCACTCGTGATCCCGGCGGTAGTAGGGGAGATAAGAAGGCAGCAGGGGAAAGTGGCCGATATGCACTGGAGGCGTTAGTGAGTACACTGGCAGGAGTTGTGTGATCTGGTGGGAGTGGGGGAGAGGCATCTGATGTCTGGCTGAGGGATATGTTGGTGTCAGGAGAAACCTTGTGCGATGGTGACACCTGACAGAGGGGGATGAGTGTGCAAGCCAGCCGGCGAGGTCTCCCCCGAGTGCACATGGGGACTGTAAATGAGCAGGCTGGTGTGATGTGATCCGGTGCCAGCTACACTAATTGCTAGATGGGGGAGAGGAGGAGGTAGCGTGGAAATCATAGGGGTGATGCTGAATTTGGGTTAAAAATTCCCAAATTTCCTCTATTATGTGTGGTTTCTGTATCTTCAGCGTCATCTAGTTGCCACAATACATATTTGTTTCCTAAATGAGGAATTTGAGGGGAAAAAATGCATTATGGGCACTAGGTGGCGCTGTGGATATGGGAACTACATATACTAGAGAAAATACTGAGATTTTCATCCTGTTTGTGAATGTTTGTCGTATCCACACAGTAAACATTTTATACATAGAACCTTTAGTCTCTTTTGTATTTAAGTATTCCTAACTGCTTGTTTGCACACACACAACTCAACATTTTGGCACGTGCTGAGATGATCTCCGCCTGGCCGATCAAAATGGCTGAAGATCGGAACCCAAGAGAAGCTCAGCCTAAGATGTCAGCAGCCAGTGAGGGAGCTCCTGAACATTACACCACTGGAGTCTGCTTTAAATTATTTCCTGGTGATCCCACCATGAAGGTCCTTGTGCAGGTTCTTTCTATAATAGATTGACAACAGTCTTCCAATGGTGCTCCTTTGTTGCACCCTGCCACATGTTCTCACAATAAAGGCTACGGGCACCTATTCTGAAGCCCATTAGACAGGCATTTTGCATATATGTCACCATCTGGAAACCCCCCCCCCCCAATTAAAACTGCATGCACCTGTGAAACAGCAACAAACTCCAGTACCCTATACTTTCCATTGGGAATATTTTAACCACTTAAGGATGGCCCATCCCTCCTGTGTAAATGCCGGTCGTGTGCCTGCAGCTAGGGGGCGAGGGTGCCTGACACATGCGATCGATCCCCACTGAGAGAGAATGGCAGTCGGATGTTGAAAACACATCTGATCGTCCTTCTCCCTGGAATGATCACAGAGCTCCTGTGATCCTTCTATATAGGATCACAGGGCTCTGTGATCATTTCACAAGCTCCGCCCCATACAGTTAGAAACACACCCCTAGGTAAACATTTAACCCTTTGATCGCCCACAGTGTTAACCCCTTCCCTGCCAGTGTCATTAGTACAGTGACAGTGCATATTTATAGCACTGATTACTGTAGTAATGTCACTGGTAACCCCAAAAGTGTCAAAAATGTCAGTTAGGGGTCCGATCTGTCCGCCGCACTGTCGCAGTCCTGCAAAAAATCGCAGATCGCCGCCATTACTAGTAAAAAAAAAAAACAATAAAAATGACATAAATCTTTCCCTTAGTTAGTAAACGCAATAACTTTTGCGCAAACCAATCAAAATACGCTTATTGTGATTTTTTTTACCAAAAATAAGTAGCAGAAAACAAATTGGCCTGAAATGTTAAAAAAATTTTGATTTTTAAATTTTCTCTTTTTGGGGAATGTTATATAGCAGAAAGTGAGAAATATTGTTTTTTTTTTTCACAATTGTCGCTATATATATATATATATATATATATATATATATATATATATATTTTTTTTTTTTTTTTTTTTTTTCTCAGAATTGTCTATCTTATTTGTGTTTAGAGCGCAAAAGATAAAAATCACACAGGTGATCAAACACCACCAAAAGAAAGCTCTATTTGTGGGGAAAAAAAGGACATCAATTTTGTTTGGGTAAAGCGTCACACGACCGCGCAATTGTCCGTTAAAATAACGCAGTGCCGAATCGCAAAATAGGGTCTGGTCATTAAGCAGCAAAATCTTCAGGTCTTAAAGTGGTTAAAGGGCAGCACTGGGTAAGTGGGAAGGGGTTAAGAACAATTTAATTTAGTGGAGGTGCAATAAATCCCCTATATCCAGTTTCCTGGGGGAAAAAAAGTGTTTCTCTTGCTAAAACTTTTTTTTTTGTTTTGGATAGAGACAAGTTTTAATCTTCACTTCCTGTCCCAGACACACAACAGGATTGTCAAGAAAAATCTCCTCCCAGGCAGTTGTCGCTGTGGCAGGCTCTCCTATTTGAAAAGTTCTCTTGGTGACAACTTTAAAATGTTGGAATTCTAATGACTTTTTTCCTTCTAGTGACAATGGTCAACCATGCAAAAGAAATGACTATCAAATATGGAGACCATCCATAAATAAAAATGGGGATTTGGTTCCACCATATGGCCATATCGTGCTCAAGCCCTTGGGCTTGAGCACGATATGGCCATATGGTGGAACCAAATCCCCATTTTTATTTATGGATGGTCTCCATATTTGATAGTCATTTCTTTTGCATGGTTGCGCTATTCTTTTTTAATATACATGTTGCTTGGTCCATAGCTGCACCGGCTTTAGATATACATGTTCAGGGTTTTGCTCCCCCAATTTTTTGCTTGTTTATTAGTGACAATGGTCGTCAGAAGAATCTCCCCAATGGGAACAAAGACAGCAAAAAAGAAATAAAGGTAGAAATTCTTCACTGCTCTATTCACAATATAATAATGCATAAAATAATAATACAGATAAATGGATTTTTGTAAAATTTTACCGTAAAATCCTTTTCTCTTAGCTCATTGACAGACGTAGTCCTCGGTGATACAGCACCTTCGGGTTATGTTGCCTCCACAGGAGCAGGACTAGACAGGAAATTAAAAAGCTCTGGCCACACCCTAGGGGCAGTCCCAGAGGGTATATCCTCTCTCTCTCTGCCTCAGCAAATCAGTTATGTGAAAAAGCAGTCTTTAGAGATTTTAACCCAACCCAACTCAATAAACAGAGGGGCGAGGACTACGTCTGTCAATGAGCTAAGAGAAAAGGATTTTACGGTAAGATTTTACAAAAATCCATTTTTCTCTATCGCTCATTGACAGACGTAGTCCTCGGTGATACAGCACCTTCGGGACGTCCCAGAGCAGTATCACAAATGAGGGGTGGGAAAATGAAAATCAAATCCCAATCTAGAAGGCCCAACCGGTGCCAACTAGAAGTTTACAATGCTCATCCTTAATGATGAGACTCAACAAAAAAGAGAAATTTTTTTTTTTTTTTCAAACAGAAAAAAACCCTCGAGGTAGACCACCGGTCTCCTCAAATTGCGGCCTCCAAAACCTTGCGGCCAAATGAGGCATCCGCCGATGCCGTCACATCAATTTTATAGAATTTTGTAAAGGTATGTACCGACGACCAGGTGGCCGCCTTACATACCTGGACCACTGACGCCTAATGGCGAAAGGCCCAGGAAGTACTGAGCGCTCGAGTGGAGTGCGCCCTAACAGGGAACGGAGGACTCTGACCCTTAATAGAATAAGCCTGTACCACCGTCTGTCTAATCCATTTGGCAATGGTCGCGGCAGATGCAGGCAAACCCTTTCTGGGGCCATCCGTGATCACAAAAAGTGAATCCGTCTTACAGAATGATTCCGTAGCTTTCAGGTATACCCTGATTGCCCGAACCACATCTAAGGAATGCAACGCATGTTCCCGATGATGCTTGGGCTGAGGACAAGGAAGGTAGTACAATATCTTCATTCAGATGAAAATCTGAAACCACCTTAGGAAGAAAGGATGGCTTAGGATGAAGTACTACCTTATCCCTATGAATCACTAGGTATGGGGACTGGCATGATAATGCAGCCAGTTCTGACACCCTGCGAGCAGAAGTGATAGCCACCAAGAAGGCCACCTTCTGGGATAAAGTAAGCAAGGGAATCTCCCTGATGTTTTCAAAGGGAGGTTTCTGTAGAACCGACAAAACCAAATTAAGATCCCAGGGCGGTAAGGGCGCGCGGACTGGTGGAGCCAGGTGCCGCACCCCCTGGATGAAATTCCGCACCAAAGACTTGGTAGCTAAAGGTTTCTAAAAGAAGATTGCTAATGCTGAAACTTGACCCTTGATGGTGCTCAAGGCTAGCTTCTGCTCAACCCCTTTTTGCAAAAAAGCCAATATTCGAGTCACCGAATAGGTACGTGGAGGAAATCCTAAAGATTCGCACCATGCAATATAAGTCTTCCATGTGTGATAATAGACCTTGCTGGAAGTCGCTTTCCTTGCTTTAATAAGGGTAGGAATGACTGAAGTAGACAAACCTCTGTCCTTCAGTACTTGGGTCTCAATGGCCAGGCCATTAAAACCAGCGACTGTAAAGCACGATGGTAAATTGGTCCTTCAGACCACAGACACTCCCTGAGACGAAGTTCCCACGGAACGTCTGCGACTAGCATGTCCAAGTCGGCCAGGCCGGCTTGACGAGGCCAGCCTAGAATTTCTAGGACCACTGGCGCTGATTGGATCTGAACCAGGCGTCCCTAGAGGTATCTGGCCCCGACCAACCGAGAAAGTCTGGTCGTTTTCTGTTCCCACACATTTATCAGATACCTGATTGTTATCAGGAAGGGTGATCTTTTCTGGTTGAACCTCAGGGACCGAAGTCACCCGACTAGAGGCTTCTTGGCCTGTCTGGTCAACCAGATCCGATTCCTGTGAGGCATAGGGACTAATCTTAGGAAAAGGTAAAGGAAAAGATCTATTCAGGGAACGGTAACTACCGCTTCCTGTAGTACTTAAATGTTGGAAGGGAAGAATCGCACCGGTAGTAGTAGTCGATGCTCGATCTAATGTCCTGAATACCGGTGAAAACGTCCCCCCACCCTGAAACCGGGTGGGGGCGCACCTTCAGGCTGTGTACTCCTTTGCTTCGGGTTTGGCTGGGTTGGTCCTCTGTTTGTCCGACCAACCCTTCTTGAACCCTCCTGGAGGAGTCTTGCCTTTCCCGCTTGTTCCAGCCGGGCGCCCTTTATGGGCGGTAAAGAAAGGTCCTCGCTTGTTGGAGGTCCCTTAGCTTTAGCAGCCTGTGGCAAAAAAGTGCTCTTGCCCCCAGTGGCATCCTTAATGATTTCATCTAGGTTGGCCCCAAATAGACGATTCCCCTGAAAGGGGAGATTTGTCAAGGTCTTTTTGGAACCTAGGTCAGCTGACCAGCATTTTAACCACAGCACACGTCTGAGGATGACCGCTGACATAGATGCATGCCCTAATAGGGGAGTAGTGTCCAAGGCTGCGTCACAGATAAACTGTAGCCCTTGTATAATCTGTTCCATCAAATCAGATGTTTCCTGGGGAATATCTTTTCCCCTAAGGTCTTGGCGTACCATTCTCGCCCATTCCGTAAGTGTCTGGGAAACTAGACCAATAACAATTACTGGTCTAAATGCTGACCCTATCAGAGAGAAGATGGTGCGGGACTCTGCTTCCATCTTTCGATCCACCGGATCCTTAAAGGACGAAGTGTCCTCCACTGGGATAACCGTGGCTTTATTCAGCCTGGAAATAGGTGGATCCACCACTGGTGGTACCGTCCATTTCTTAATGATGGATTCCTCAAACGGATAGCGTCTAGCAATACGCTTGGAAATAGTAAAGGTACGTTTAGAATGCTCCCATTCTCCTTTAATCTTATTACCAAAACACTTGGGTACAGGAAAAACCTTCACCGTTTTGATGGGCTTGTTAGTACCAAAAGGAATCTCTGTTTCAGTTGCCTCTGCCGGTAAAACCTCAAGTTTTAAGGTTTCCTGCACTGCCACAACTAGTGCGTCCACCAATGCTTCTTCCTGAATTATAGCGGGAGAAGGAACGTCCTCCTCACTGTCTGAGGGAGCTTTACCTGAGGTAACAGCCCTTGCAGAGGGACCTGCAACTGCAGTGACCATCTCTGAATCTGAGTCAGAGGTGTCAGATAGTATAGGGGTAGGCGGGGGTCGCTTCCTTGACCCCCGTCCCTGACAGGCCGCCTCCACCCGAGCCACCATAGACTCCAAAATTGCTGTAAATGCCTCTACACTCTGTGCACTGGCGGGTCCCGTGGCCCCCTCGAGGGAAACAGGTGGGGGAATATGTGTGGCAGGGTCCATGATAATTCCAGTCACTTCCTGGATAATATAATTCAAAAATAAAAAACTTTTTTTTTTTTTTTTTTCAGACCCCCAGCGCCACAAAAGCCCCTTAGTGTTACCTGCTAGGGATCCCTATCGATCGAGAGAGAGAGAGAGATAGACCCCCAGGCTCACCACTTGATGCTCAGAGTTTAACTGCAACAGGTTACAGCGCTGTCTTGACAAACAGGAAGTCTTTTGGCTGGCTGCCCAGGAAGAAAGGAGGCGGCTCCGCCCCTCTGCACGCCTTCCGGCGCCTCCCCTAGCTCCACGAGGTGTTTGGATCACCTCAAACATGGCCGCCCCCATGCTGGAGACACGAGGCTACGCCAAAATGGCGGCTCGTGCGATCCAGCAAAAAAAATGGCGGCGGCCTGTACTGAATAGCGGTGTGCTGCAGGGCACACAACACTCTCTCTGCATGGGGATTTGGCGTGGTTGGCGGTACCGGCCCTGGCGGACCGCATGGCCGTTCGGGAGGCCTGCTTATAGCTGGAGATCTGATTTAGGAAGGCAGTCTACATGTCCGTGGCTTCTGACTGGTAGGTACCTTATTCTTATTACAGTAAGATTCCCAGAATGCCACTGATTACAATCTTTTAAACATGTATACAATTAGATTGTTAGCTCCCAAACCAAGCCTCCTGGCTTTTTGCACATAAAATCACACTCAAAGTAGGGGGATCTGTGTCATGTTATAGGATAGAGGGGGACTCTATCTTACCATACAGAGAGGGGCCCGCGTTCACCACAAGACCCGTCAGGGGAAAAGGGGGGAACATACTACTCACCATACCGGAACCAGGCGGGCACCAACTCCTGACAGTACCCCTCTCCACCGGGGCGGGAGGGCTGTCGACCGATATGGACGCCGTGACTCATGGTCTTTGGCGTTTCAACGAGACGTTTAACTCGCGGGGTCAGTCCCTTAATGGGACTTTGTCGCGGCCGACCCAGCGCGGAGCTATGGCCTGCACGCGCTCGTAGGCTGAACTGGGGTGACCACCGGATCTCAACATCCAGCCCGTCGCCCAGTTCAGCTTTCTTGCTTGAAGATCTCACAGGAACACTGGAGAAAAAAAGCTGTCTAAAAAATCTTTTAAGAAAAAAATCTTGCCAGGACCGAAGATCCCAGCAAGGTATCTAGGTCCTTACTCCTAACTAGACAGAAAATAACTGATTTGCTGAGGCAGAGAGAGAGAGGATATACCCTCTGGAACTGCCCCTAGGGTGTGGCCAGAGCTTTTTAATTTCCTGTCTAGTCCTGCTCCTGTGGAGGCAACATAACCCGAAGGTGCTGTATCACCGAGGACTACGTCTGTCAATGAGCGATAGAGAAACAAAGTTTTGGATATAAAGTAGAAAGCATTCAAAGTGACTGACCACCATCTTATTTCTGGAATAGACAATTTCATGTGTCTCGTCAGAATGTCTCACCTTACTGGAACTGGAGATTGGAGGTCATAAACCATCTAGAATTATGGATCCTATCTGGTGATCAATAATCAGTTTCTGATTTATTTATCAGTTTCTTGATTTTGATTAGAGAACATTTCTATGTTACGGGAGTCACACATACGGTACGCTCACCTTTGCATTTGTAGAGGAAATTGTCGGTTGTTCCCCATCTCCACTCCACAAGACAAAGTAGGATGTTCCCCATCGCTATAGTATCATCATAGACATTTAGAGGAAACAAAAAAACATTTTATTAAACGCAAACTCAACCATCGTCAGACAAGAGAATATTATTGCAGTATTACCTTCACACAAAACAGCGCACATGATCCCCATGTATATGGAGCTCCCAAATAGACATGCGCAGAACAGAAAACTTTGTTTCATTTTGGATAGATTCGTTATGTCGCTAATTTTGTTTTGTTGATTTGTTTTAGAATTCGTTTAATTCAGTTCATTAATTTTCAAACTATTACCAAATTTCCGGAACAATTCTAATTTGGATCGGTCGAAAAATTATCGACCGATTTGAATTCTGTGTGACGAATAGCTGGTCGTTACAGATTGGGCCAGGAAGCCAGCTGCTGATTCCTTAACCACTTAAGGACCGGGCCTATTTCTGCCACTTGTTGTTTACAAGTTAACTACTTGACATCCGTGCTATAGCCGAATGACGGCTGCAGCTCAGACCTGAATTGTGGGGAATCCAGAGGTCCAGGAGAGCTGACTGGTGAAGTAGGCGGCAGAGCAACTCTGGAAAAACAGTGTCCGTGAGTGCAGGGAAACTCGCCAAGGGGTCTGCCCAGGAAGGGGAACCACTCCGGTGGATAGAGTCAGTGGAGGGGTGTCAGCACACACAGGCAGTGAAAGTAAAGGGGGTGACAAGTTAGAACCCTGAAGAGAATAAATGAAACAGGAACCTTCTAAACTATCTTAACTTCAGTGGCAAGGTGAAGCAGCGGCCTTGCCGCACACACTACAGCTAGTTGTCCTCAAGATTGTCCGTAGTTCATAGTTGGAGTATCTCACTCATCCCTTCTCCTATCCCAGTTCTCAATGAAAACACAAAAAACAAATCCCCTGGATTGATTATTGAGCCAAGGTCTTTCAATACCGTTTGTCTGCTATCAGTTGCTAAGGGTAACCCAGGGGAATCCAGAAAGTTTAATTCTCAGCAGTCCCCTAGGGGGCAGTGCTACAAATATAATGTAAAAAAAAATACAATTGAAGAGCCACCCCACTGACTTTATTCCAGTAAAAGTCAGGGGGACACTCCAAAAATAATGCAATGCATTTTTAGGGGTCCAAAACTTCCCCTTCATGAGGCCTACAAAATATTATAAGTATTTATTCATATCACTTCAATGTCTCCTCCTCTGGCTTTTTGGGGTCCAAAAAAAACCTTTTTTGCTGCTTAGGCTCCTTTCATACTTGTGCGACTTATCCTAAGATTTTTGGTTCGACCAGAACACCCGAATATCCCGAAAGTTCGGTTTTGACTCCCGGACCCCATTGAAATCAATGGGACCCGAACTTCAGGAATCAAAAAACACCATTTTGAAGCCCTAAAACCTAATAAATGCCCCTAAAAAGTGCCTAAGGTTCTGGGTCGTGCCCCACGGACTATGAATCAGGCAAAAAAAAAGTTCTTAAAAATTGTCGTTTTGATAGAGAGTCAATTATTGAAAAAAAAAATGAGATTTCTCTGAAACATGATGTTTGCCATGCGTAGCAAATTTGCAAAGGCCTGAGAAGCTGACTCCTCGGGGTCACTCAAAACTACATGATTTTGAACGTGCTCCTCCTCCTCCCAGCCACGTACTACTCCAAAGTGTCCTGAGGGAATCAAACTAGGACTTGCAGATTGCCGCATGTCTTCCTCCTCCTCAAAGCCTGCAAAAGTTCCAGAAGAATCGTCCTCCTCCTCCTCCTCTTCCACCCCTGGATCCTGCTCGGGCCTCTGGGAGCTAGGCATAATGGGGTCAGGATAAAGGGGGCCTTGAGAGGCAAGGAAGTCCTCCTCTTCCTCCTGCTGCTCTGCCTCCAGTTCCCTGTCCATAATGCCACGCAGAGTGTGTCACTGATGCATGCGCTGTCCCGGCTGACCATCCTTGTCGCCTCCTCCAGTTCCCTGTCCATAATGCCACGCAGAGGGTGTCACTGATGCATGCGCTGTCCCGGCTGACCATCCTTGTCGCCTCCTCAAATGGCGAGAGGACAGCGCATGCATCCTTAATCAAAAGCCACTGCCGTGGCGAAAACAAGCCCAGGCGCACTGAGCCAATGCTGGTGCCGTACTCGCAGAGATATTCATTGAGGGCCCTCTGCTGCATGTACAGGCGCTGCAGCATAGCCAAGGTGGAGTTCCAGCGGGTGGGCATGTCACAGATGAGTCGGTGTACCGGCAGGTGAAACTCGCACTGCACTTCGGCCAAACGTGCAGTGGCACTGTACGACCGCCTGAAGTGACTGCACACCCTTCTTGCCATCCTTAGCACATCCTGCATTCCCGGGTACGAGTTAAAAAACCGCTGTACCATGCCAGGCATGACACATGGGTCAACTTTCCCTGCCGAAGGGCGGCCAGGAGGTTTGACCCATTACCGTGTCAGGGTTATTGGGTGATTAAATAATAGAAATAAAATGGATTTAAAAAGCCATGTATATTCAGTCTCATATAGATTTTGAACAGCACAGCTTCCATTTTGTTTGAAGGTGAATGAAAGTTCATATATGTTCTGTTGCAAGATGTCTCTTACAAAAGAGTCTAGAATTTCAATAGAAGATCTCTGTATCTATGTACTCATAAATAAGAGGCCTTTAGACATCTCTTCAGATAAGACATAATGGTAGTGTCAGCCTGTCTGTAAGTATTGCAACAATGGACAATAGTGTATTCATTAAGTTCATTTGAACTATAAGTTTTTAAAGATACATTATTATGTGTGAGAAGATATTAGCAATAGTTATGTCCTTATATTATGTAAGGCATATACACATTTAGAAATTATCTGTATATCATATTTTGGGTTTATATTCTTACAGTAGTAATTTTACTTAGATAAAGAGTAAATACTAATTACCTCATTTCAGAGAAGTTTGTGTGTAAGTCTAGTGTAAGTTTTTATGACACTATAGATCTTCCAATCCTAGTCTAAATGTCTGACAGTTATGTCAGAATTCAAATAATTAATGGATCTTCACTGGCCAGGCAGGTCAAAGGTCATCAGATAAGAATATGTTCTAATTAGTCTAAATACCAAATCTAATGAACGGTACAATACTGCTCCCTTTGGACACACTAATAAATGCAGTCTTGGGATAATTTAGTATTTCCAATATAAAAATATTATATTGTACTAAATAATATAATTATTGAAATGGCATTACTTACCAGAGTACATGATGGAGATATAGATGGACATTTATGTATGTACTGAGAGTATGGACAAGTTTTTATGTTGCTTTTATGGTTAATCTTGAATTTAAAGAAATCATCATTTAACTTTATTATCTGAAGTATTGGGTTAATTATTAGGAGAGGCATGACTATGGCCTCACCAGTTAAGGTATAGAATATCCCAACCAATGGGGATAATGTTTCATCCCTCTGGGTTTAACTTATGGTCATTTTAATAGTCCTTTGTTCATACCATATAAAAAGAAGAACCCAGATGTAAGACAGGAGACATCACATTACACAACATACATTACACATACAACATACACACTACTACATCCATTTATATACTCATCCAGACATACTCCATTTTGCTCCATCATTTATCTGAAACTTTGAGGGAAGCCAAACGAAACTCCTCCCTCACTGGCCGCCATCTTAAGAAAGGCATCCATCTTAAGGACTCTGGTAACGACTATTTGAAGCTAGCAGCCATCTTAAGTGTGGTAAATATACCTTGTGTTTATTTGATATTATTCAATATTGTTTATTTCCTTCCTTATATGTTTTATATTGCATATTTAAGGGTAATAAGGTTACAATCCCAGCCGTATAAACCATAGTAGATTTTTCTCTAAAAAGCCGATTGTTGTTTTTATACATTTTTATTAATATCAGAGTTAGCGCAATATTTGCGATTTTAGTCTTTCGTTTTGCATAGCCTATTCTCACTTCATCTGCAGCGAAGTGACTGTCGGCAGTGCAATTCACAGACAATTGTGGTCTGTTTATATAGAATACTTACCTACGGTTTATGCTATACCTGGAGAAAAGGTAATCTTGTTTCATTTTCACTTTCATTATTGAGCTAAACATCACGTTGCATTGATTGTTTGAAGTTTGTATTTTATGTAAAGTTATCTTTTTGTGTCATTTCCATTTTTGATCATATATTGTGAAATACATGTCTTGTGAATAAATATTTTATATATATTCCTTACTGTAGACTGTTTTCACTAAGATTGGTATATGCTTTTAAAAAGAAATTAATCAATTAAAAAGAATTCGCTACATATTGATTTGTGGAAATAAGTTGAGATTCTCCTACCTCACAGATCTTTGCTTATTGACATAAATAGACACTGTTATATTCAGAGCAGTATAAATATTCTGACATAATGGAGGCACAGCGAAATATTATTAAATATTCTTACAATCGGAAACCACCATTCCTGGCTGCAGCTGGCGTGGTGTCAACCACCTCTGGGCCTGTGCCTGCAGAGCCCCAAGAATCTCAGGGGCAGTGTGCTGCCTGTCCCCTAGACACACAAGCTGCAGCACTGCGTGACACCTTTTGGCCTGAGACATAGAATAGCCCTTTGAACGCTTACGTGGTACCTCATCATATTCAAAGGACTATTCTGCAGAGGAGGGCATAGAGGAGGATGAGGAGGAGGAGCAGGAGGGGGTAGAAGTAATCGATCTACCCGGATCAGCGACACCACCAGCTGTTTGCAGACGTGGGGGCAATACTGGCTGCAGCACCGAGCCCTGGCCACAATCCCTTCCGCTGGCAAGCAGTGTCACCCAATGAGCAGTGACAGAAATGTACCGTCCCTGCCCATGTTTGCTTGACCAAGTGTCAGCCATCAGGTGTATCTTACGGCTGACTGACTTGGCCAGGGACAACACTACATTGCCTTCCACATGTTGGTATAGGGATGGCAGGGCCTTACGGGGAAAGTAATGCCGACTTGGCACCTGCCACTGTGGAACTGCACATTTTGCAAAGTCGCGGAAGGGAGCAGACTCTACCAGGTTAAATGGTAAGAGTTGCAGAGCCAGTAGTTTTGCCAAACTACTGTTTAGACGCAGGGCATGTGGGTGGTGGGAAGTATACTTTTTTTTTCATTCCAGCATGTGTGGAATCGAAATTTGCCGTCTAGATGTTACAGCTGGTGTTAGATGCGACACTGCGTGCTATATCATCGTCCCTGTCAGTGGAGGCTGCCAACAGGTGATGAGTGACTATAGCAGGGACAGACTGATGTGCAGGTGGAGCATGAGGAGGAGTGCGAGGAGAACTAGGAGGCCGACTGACCGATCTTTGGCCCTTTTGTGGGTTCTTCAAATGCTCCTGCCAATGGGGCAAGTGGTGGGTTGTCAAATGCCTGGTTAGGTAGCTTGCAGTGGCGTAGCGTGGGGGGGGAAGGGGAGGCAGGGGGGGCCGGCCGCACCGGGCTCAACATCTGGGGGGGCACATCCACAGTGTCACTCTGTCTGTCTGACTCTGACATACACAGTTCACACATTGTCTGCGGCTGCCTCCATCTTTAGGCTGGGAGATGTCCAGCATGGCCGCCCTATGGCTAAAAAAGGTGGGGCGGGGCGGGGCTGGACTGTGCCTCACCTGTCCATTGGTGTAGGGTGGGGTGGCCTATGTCGCCTCTCCTCACTGCTCAGTCACTTTAGCACAAGTGAGTCAGCAGCCTGGCGCTGTCACAGATTTTTTTTTTTTTTAATCACCTGATTAGAGTTAGAGGCTCTAATAGGCTTCAAAAAAGGGTGGACCGGGGATGCAGAGCAATGCGCCCCGAGCCCACCCATTGTGTGACAATAGCACATGAAAATTCGCTATTGTCACACAGATCCTCCTCCTGGCCAATCAGGAAGCAGGTCCGAGACCCGCTTCCTGATTGGCCGAAATGCGAACGCATGCCATTGGCCGAGAAGGAGGCGGGAGGACTCGAGGAGACGCGGGGAACTGAGGAGAAGCCGCCGCTGCAGGTAAGTCTCTCTGCATTGAAGGGGGCATACTGGTCACTCTGCATTGAAAGGGGGCACAGTGATCTCTCTGCATTGAATGGGGGCACGCTGGTCATTCTGCATTGAAAGGGGGCACGCTGGTCACTCTGCATTGAAAGGGGGCACGCTGGTCACTCTGCATTGAAAGGGGGCACGCTGGTCACTCTGCATTGAAAGGGGGCATGCTGGTCATTCTGCATTGAAAGGGGGCACGCTGGTCACTCTGCATTGAAAGGGGGCACGCTGGTCACTCTGCATTGAAAGGGGGCATGCTGGTCATTCTGCATTGAAAGGGGGCACGCTGGTCTCTCTGCATTGAAAGGGGGAAGGGAGCACGCTGGTCATTCTGCATTGAAAGGGGGCATGCTGGTCTCTCTGCATTGAAAGGGGGCACGCTGGTCATTCTGCATTGAAAGGGGGCACGCTGGTCTCTCTGCATTGAAAGGGGGCACGCTGGTCTCTCTGCATTGAAAGGGGGCACGCTGGTCTCTCTGCATTGAAAGGGGGCACGCTGGTCTCTCTGCATTGAAAGGGGGCACGCTGGTCTCTCTGCATTGAAAGGGGGCACACTGGTCTCTCTGCATTGAAAGGGGGCACGCTGGTCTCTCTGCATTGAAAGGGGGCATGCTGGTCTCTCTGCATTGAAAGGGGGCACGCTGGTCATTCTGCATTGAAAGGGGGCACACTGGTCATTCTGCATTGAAAAGGGGCACGCTGGTCATTCTTCATTGAAAGGGGGCATGCTGGTCTCTCTGCACTGAAAGGGGGCATGCAGGTCACTCTGCATTGAAATGGGGCACGCTGGTCACTCTGAATTGAAAGGGGGCACACTATACCTTGATTACTGAAGGCCCCTTTCACACTTTTGTGACCTCAAAGTCGGGTTGGGGGGCGCAAATTACTTGCCTTTCCCCCGGTGCTGGCAACCCACGCTACGCCACTGGCAACTTGTACCCAGGTGGTTGACCTTTTTGCCACGTTTTATTCCCTTATGACAAATATTTCAGATCACAACTGTTCGATCTGCATGAGATGTCTCAAAAAAGGCCCAGCAAGAAGAGGTTTGTATAGTGGCCCGGGAGACAACAGGTGCGGCCTTAGATGGAGTGGGCCGTCTGCTCTCCCCTCTTGCTTGCTCTGCCTCCTCCTGAACCTCAGACCCAACATCAGACTCCATAAAGGACTGAGCATCAGGCAGGAGTAGATGGCCGACACTGTGGTCAAACAGCTCAGCTGACTCCTCTGCCATGTCTGAAGTTGGGTCTAAGGGAGGACTTGAGGTGGACATGGACTCATCTTTATTTGCTCTGCCAACTGCAGAAGACTGACCACTTTTCTCTGCCTGGGTCACTGTAGTTGCTGATGATGACGATGATGAGGGTTTCGTAATATAGTCCACCACCTCCTGTATGTACTGTGGACGTATAGCTTGGCCACTGCGGGAGAACAATCAAAATGGTGGCCTGGCTGAGGACTGACCACCACGTCCACCCTTGCCTCTAGACACCCTAGAAGCTGTGCCCCTTTCCGCAGCAGGGCCACGTATGCCTTTCCTTGGTCTACCTGACATAGTTGTCACTGAGGCTTTATCAACTGTGCGATGTGAAAATCACCTGCAAGACGCACACTGCTATGCGACCCAAAGTTGTCGCTAAATAAAGCAGATGTGTGTGACACAGAGTAGCAAAGCCTTTTGCAGTGGACTTAACGCTTACAACAAGAACAGGCGTTAAGTTGTCACTGAGGCTTTATCAACTGTGCGATGAAAAAATCACCTGCAAGACGCACACTGCTATGCGACCCAAAGTTGTCGCTAAATACAGCAGATGTGTGTATCGCTGAAATGTATTTTGCACAATAGCTGACTAGCAAGCATGTATACCTGCTGTAGATATATCTGCAGTGCAACGTGCTCACTAGACGGAACCCTGACACTTAAAACTATCCCTACAAAAACTAGATTATTGAATCTAACTAAAGTGGTATATAGTACCCTAACTACACTGCATATCCCTTTCCTCACACTAAAAGAACAGCTCCATACAGCAGAAGATCATTTCTAACTGACACTGTCCCTTTAATTTTTTTTTTTTCTAACTCAAACAGCACAATCGCTGTATTTCTAACTACACTGACAATCTTTCTGTAAGATGACTGCTCTTCTGCTGATCTGGAGCTTTACAAGCAATCGGCTATGCAGCAAACGTTGTTTAACACAGCAGCAGAAACACAAATGCTTCCAGTCTCTTCCAAAGCCTCTGTATTACAGTGCTAGAGATTAGGCGGGGCTATGTTATATACTGGGGGGCGTATTCACTCATGATTGGCCTCTAGTCCCCGTAGTCACTCCAATCACGTTCCTAGCTGACTCCTGCCCCCTCATTGGCTTTTACTGACGTTTCTGGGCCAATCACGGGCTTTTAAAGCCCACTTCCTGTCCCATTGCATTTTGGGCGGTTTGGGTGACCCGAATTCCGAACTTTTACCGCAAAAAGTTTGGAATTTGGCCAAATTTCGAACACCCAATGTTCGGGTCGAACTGATGGTCGACCTGAACCGTTCGATCATCCCTACTCCCTGCACTACTTTGGGCCGATTTTAATGTGTTTTGAGGTCCATAGACATTGGCAGTGCTTTAAGTCCAGTCAAAATCGCGTCAAAATCACGGCAAAAAATTTGCTGTAAAATTGCAAAAGTGTGAAAGGGGGCCTTAACTAACACTGAACTAACTCCCTGAAAATGTTTAACCACTTGCCGTCCATTTTATACTGCGGCAGGCTGGTTCGGCTGCGCGAACTGACGTATGGGTACATCGGTTCGCGGGAGCGCTCTGGGGTGCGCCCACATTAGGCAGCAGGAAAGCTGATCCATGGGGCCGGTGGCCACGATTGCCACCTGGCACCCGTGATCGCTCCCCGTGGACAGAGAACGACACTCTGCCCTTGTAAACACAGCAGACCGTTGTTCTCTTTGGAATGAACACAGAGCTCCTCTGATCCTCCTATTTAGGAACACAGGTCTTTTTGTTGATTCCAAAAGCCAATCCCCAATACAGTTAGAAAGCACCCCCTAGGCTCAAACTTATCCCTTTGATCACCCACTAGGTTAACACCTTCCCTGCCAGTGTCATTATTACAGTGCCAGTGCATATTTTTAGCACTGATTACTGTAGTAATGTCACTGGTACCCCCAAAAGTGTCAAAAATGTCAGTTAGGGGTCCGATCTGTCCGCCGCAATGTCGCAGTCTCGCTAAAAATCGCAGATCGCCGCCATTACTGGTAAAAAAAAAAATAAAAAAATAAATAAAAATGCCATAAATCTTTCCCGTAGTTTGTAGATGCGATAACTTTTGCGCAAACCAATCAAAATACGCTTATTGGGATTTTTTTTTTACCAAAAATATGTAGCAGAAAACAAATTTGGCCTAAAATGATGAAAAAATTAGATTTTTATTTTTTTTTATTGGGAATGTCATATAGCAGAATGTAAAATATATATATATATATATATATATATATATATATATATATATATATATTTTTTTTTTTTTCACAATTATCGTTCTTTTTTTGTTTATAGCGCAAAAAATAAAAAATCGCACAGGTGATCAAATACCACCAAAAGAAAGCTCTGTTTGTGGGGAAAAAAGGACATCAATTTTGTTTGGGTACAGCGTCGCACGACCGTGCAATTGTCTGTTAAAGCAACATCGAAAAAATGGACTGGTCATTAAGGGACTAAAACCTTCTGGGGCTGAAGTGTTTAACCTAAAAAGAGAAAAAAAAAAATGGATTCTGGTCCTTTAACCACTTCCACACTGGAAGGTTTTAGTCCCGTAATGACCGGGCCATTTTTTGTGATTCGGCACTGCATTATTTTAATGGACAATTGCGCGGTCGTGTGACGCTGTATCCAAATGAAACTGATGTCCTTTTTTTCCCCACAAACAGAGCTTTCTTTTGGTGGTATTTGATCACCTGTGCGATTTTTATTTTTTGCGCTATAAACAAAAAAAGAGCGACAATTCTGAAAAAAAAAAAAACAATATTTTTCACTTTCTGCTATATAGCATTCCTAATAAAAAATACAAACCAATTTTTTTCATCATTTTCGGCCAATTTTTTTTCTACTACATATTTTTGGTAAACAAAATCCCAATAAGCGTATTTTAATTGATTTGCGCAAAAGTTATCGCGTCTTCTAACTGCGGGAAAGATTTATGTCATTTTTATTGTTTTTATTGTTTTTTTTTTACTAGTAATGGCGGCGATCTGCGATTTTTTGCGGGACTGTGACATTGCGGCGGACAGATCAGACCCCTAACTGACATTTTTGACACTTTTGGGGGGACCAGTGACATTACTACAGTAATCAGTGCTAAAAATATGCACTGTCACTGTACTAATGACACTGGCAGGGAAGGGGTTAACACAGTGGGGGATCAAGGGGTTAAATGTGTACCTAGGAGCGTGTTTCTAACTGTATGGGGGCGGGGTTTGTGAAATGATCATAGAGACATGTGATCCTATATAGAGGATCACAAGAGCTCTGTGATCATCCCAGAGAGAAAAACGGTCAGCTGTGTTTACAACATCCGACCGTCCTTCTCTCTCAGTGGGGAGTGACCGTGGGTGTCAGGCGGCAATCATAGCCACCGGCCCCATGCATTGGAGTACCCACTGCTGAGCGGGGGAGGGAGCGTGCCACCGATGGCGCGCACTCGCCCCCTAGCACTTGCTCTAGCCGGTGGCGTGTACGTATACGACGATCATATCCTCCCTTATCTATTTATACATGGTGATCATATCTCCCCTCATGTATTTATACATGGAGATCATATCCCCCCTTATGTATTTATACATGGAGATCATATCCCCCCTTATGTATTTATACATGGTGATCATATCTCCCCTCATGTATTTATACATGGAGATCATATCCCCCCTTATGTAATTATACATGGAGATCATATCCCCCCCTTATGTAATTATACATGGAGATCATATCCCCCCTTATATATTTATACATGGTGATCATATCCCCCCTTATGTATTTATACATGGAGATCATATTCCCCCCCCCCCTTATGTATTTATACATGGAGATCATATCCCCCCTTATGTATTATACATGGAGATCATATCCCCCCTTATGTATTTATACATGGAGATCATATCCCCCCTTATGTATTTATACATGGAGATCATATCCCCCCTTATGTATTTATACATGGAGATCATATCCCCCCTTATGTATTTATACATGGAGATCATATCCCCCTTATGTATTTATACATGGAGATCATATCCCCCCTTATGTATTATACATGGAGATCATATCCCCCCTTATGTATTTATACATGGAGATCATATCCCCCCTTATGTATTTATACATGGAGATCATATCCCCCCTTATGTATTTATACATGGTGACCATATCCCCCCCTTATGTATTTATACATGGTGATCATATCCCCCCTTATGTATTATACATGGAGATCATATCTCCCCTTATTTATTTATACATGGTGATCATATCCCCCCTTATGTATTTATACATGGAGATCATATCCCCCCTTATGTATTTATACATGGAGATCATATCCCCCCTTATGTATTTATACATGGAGATCATATCCCCCCTTATGTATTTATACATGGTGACCATATCCCCCCCTTATGTATTTATACATGGTGATCATATCCCCCCTTATGTATTATACATGGAGATCATATCCCCCCTTATGTATTTATACATGGTGATCATATCCCCCCTTATGTATTTATATATGGTGATCATATCCCCCCTTATGTATTTATACATGGTGATCATATCCCCCCTTATGTATTTATACATGGAGATCATATCCCCCCTTATGTATTTATACATGGAGATCATATCCCCCCTTATGTATTTATACATGGAGATCATATCCCCCTTATGTATTTATACATGGTGATCATATCCCCCCTTATGTATTTATACATGGAGATCATATCCCCCCCTTATGTATTTATACATGGTGATGTAAAGGGGGGTTGTGATGGGGATTTTTTTCAGGCTGCAATTCTTTGTAAAATATAAGATGTGACCCCTGTAGTGAAAATGTGGAGACCCCGTTCTAGATAAGAAGATGAAATTAATATCACCTCACCTTATAAATCAGCCCCCCTCCATTTCATACCTTTCAAATAATCAAACAAGGTTTTATGATGTTTGGGTTCAGTCATCCTTTCTGTATAAAGCAAAAGAAGATGTCATCAGTATCACCCCAAATGTCACATATACAGAGGAAGAGAAGACAGATTTCTGTGAAAATATATTTCAGAATGGATGGAAGATTTATGAAATGTCATATGAAGAATGATGGAATGTTCTATACTGTTACATTGTAACCTGTCACCTTAGACAATGTCCCCAATGTTTAGTAGATGTGTGCCTGACATCATTCCTATAATGCTAAAAACTTCATGAAATGTGATTGTAGTTCCGTCTCTTCTTCTCCATCATGAGGTTTATTTACCAGGATGAAAATATGGTACATTATGTAGAATATATCTAAAAGATTTATATCTAATGTAGCCGTGATAACAATGTTAAAGGATAGGTCCACCTTTGGGAATATGTTACATGTCCCTGTATATTTATTAAAAAAAAGTGTAAGTGCTAGAAATAAAAATAATAATATTAAAAAAAATGATATATTAAAAATGCTACTGCTGTTCACCAAGTAAAAACTCAGAAATGAACGACTGACAATAAAACAGCGCTTGCAATAATGAAATTAACCACTTAAGTCCCAGAGGATTTGGCTGCTCAATGACCATGCCCTATTTTGCGATTCGGCACTGTGTGATTTTAACGGACAATTGCGCGGTCGTGCGACGCTGTACCTAAACAAATTTGATGTCCTTTTTTTCCCCACAAACAGGCCTTTCTTTTGGTGGTATTTGATCACCTGTGCGATTTTTATTTTTTTGTGCTATAAACAAAAAAAGAGCGACAATTTTGCAAAAATAACAATATTTTCACATTTTTATATGAAATTCCCGCAAAAAAAATTTAAAAATCAATTTTTTTTAACATTTTAGGCCAATTTGTTTTCTGCTACATATGTTTAGTAAGAAAAAATAGCAAAAAGTGTATTTTGATTGGTTTGCACAAAAGTTATTGCGTTTACTAACTAAGGGAAAGATTTTTGTCATTTTTGTTGTTTTTTTTTTTTTACTAGTAATGGCGGCGATCTGTAATTATTTTTGCGGGACTGCGACATTGCGGCGGACAGATCGGACCCTTGACTGACATTTTTGACACTTTTGGGGGTACCAGTGACATTACTACAGTAATCAGTGCTATAAATATGCACTGTTACTGTCAAAATGACACTGGCAGGGAAGGGGTTAACTTTATTGGTGATCAAGGGGTTAAGTGTGTCCCTAGGGACGTGATTCTAACTGTGGGGGGCGTGGCTTGTGATTTAATCACAGAGACATATGATCCTACATAGCAGGATCACATAGCCTCTGTGCTTACATCAGGGAGAATGACGGACGGCTGTGTTTACATCAGCCGCCTGTCTTTCTCCCTCTGCAGCGGGAGATCGTGAGTGACCGACCGGTGGCCATCGGAGCCGCCGGTCACTTGCGCTTGCTCACCAGGGAACGAGCGGGGGCAGGAGCGAGCCTCGGGCGGCACGCGCTCACCCCCCACAGGCGGCTGGGCGAGTGAGGTACCCCTACGTCACTTTGCCCAGCAGCGGCTGACTGCCTCAGTATATCTGCGGTGGGCGGTCGTTATGCTGTTAACAATCATATGATATTATATTCATGTGCAACATAACAGTATGGTGCAAAAAAATTCCTTATAGGTGCAAAAGTGCTAAAAAATGTCCATAAATTGTGCAAATGAATAATAGGAAGCCAGAGGTAAGGACCTGAACTGCTGAGCCTACATCCCCATACTATGGAAAGGAACAAGGAAAGAAACCCTCTGTGGGACTTTAAGGGCTCTGGTATAACAATGTCTGATATAGTCTCAATTAGCTAAAAAGTGTATACATTTTATTTGACACATAAAATGAAAAATATGCATACAATGTAGTACATCATAAAAATGCGGTTGTGACAGTGAAGGCGCATACAGTGTACTGTTACTTATGAAGGCAGCAATCACATGTAACCCAACCCCTACGGGTAGGGGGTTGGCACGGCCCTAAATTGTGCAAATGGTGCCTTATAATAAAAAGTGCTTGGAGTGCCTCAAAAAAGTGCTGGGGTGCTTCAAACGAATCAAATGGTGCAGGGCGTTTCACTCCCCTCCTGAATCCCCACTCACCAGAAGCCATGATTATGTGCAATTAAAACTCTTCTCTATGGACTTTACTATGTTGGCTATCTGCTTTCTTTGAGCCACGAAGATTTGTTACACAGTGACAGAGTGGTAACATCAAGTGGATTTACGTTTCATCTCACCAGTTTCAAGCTTTCTTGACCCCCAGACTGAAACAGCTAAGGGTCCATTGCTTCTGGTAAGTGGGGATTCAGGAGGGGAGTGAAACAGCTTTTGAAAGCAGATCTGTGTATGAATGAACTACAAGTTCTGGCAGCTTTAGCCGCCGTTGGCTTGTAGTTATCAATAAACTACCATGGAGCTGTGGAGCAGTGTGGTAGTTCATGGAGCCTTCCTTTCAGTGAATATTGCAGTATCCTTAAAGGGGGGGCGGAGCCGGCAGCCGGAGCGGATGGTCGAGTGAAACCACTGCTCTCCACAACGGGTCATTAACAGCGATTCCCAGCTAACATCTGCAGCCCTTTTGCCTACATTCACCCTCTTGACCCTACCAGGAACACCATGGCAGCGATGGGCAAGAGGAAAGAGAGGGAGAAGCCGCGCAAACTGACTGAATACTTCACCTCAGCGGCGGGTCGGAGCAGCCAAGATGGCGCCGGCTCCGGACACAGCGCGGCCTCCCGCCAGCGTTCCGCAGCACATCCTCCAGAACCGGAGCACACAATACCTGGTGAGTCCCTGGATGCGCAGAACCCTCTGCCGTCCTCCCCTTTTGATAGTCCAGTCAAGCAGAAGAGGAGACTTTCTATGCCCCATGACACAGCTTCACAGCCCCAAGATGCAGAGGAGGAAATGGAGGAGTCTGACAGCTCTTTTCAGCAATTAGACTCATTTCCCACCACAGGGCAGCCCATTACAGACGCGACTATGAAGGACATGTTACTGACTTTCAGAGGAGCTATTCATAAAGAAATGGCAGTATTTATGAGAGGTACAAGGAGAGAGCTTTCTGCTTTGGGCGATAGAGTGGATCATACGGAGTAACGCATGGAAGATTTTACAGGGGCCCACAATGAGTTAGTGGATGCTCACTCTGGCCTGGAAGAAGAGCTAAAAATGCCTAAACTAAAGGTGGCAGATATAGAGGACAGGTCACGCAGGAACGTTAAATTTAGGGGCATACCAGAAACGGTTAAACCTGCTGACCTCACTGACTTCCTGCAGCATCTTATGCTGAAAACTCTTCCTGAGCTTACTGCGTCGGACGTGACCATTGATAGAGCACACAGACTTCACAAACCGGCCCACATCCCTGACAATGTACCGAGAGATGTCATAGCCAGAATCCATTTTTTTCATGTGAAGGACAGGCTCATGAGATTCTCCCGTATGAATGCCGCCTTACCCGACCCGTATGCGGGTATCTCTCTATATGCTGATCTGTCACAAGCGACGCTGTCTGCTAGAAATAACCTTAACCCCATTACGAAAATATTACGAAACCACAAAATTCTATATAAATGGGGCTTCCCTGCCAAACTGACTGTGACTTTGAACAATGCCGCACACACCATCACCTCCCTGGACAAGGGCCTGGCACTACTAAGGGAAGTTGGTCTTCTCCCTAGGGATGCACCTCCACCGACTCACATTTCCAGACCACCGTCTGTACCCGGTTCCAGCAGAAATAATCACTGAGGATGTGCCGGACCACCCCATCTGGGGTAAGGAGCTACTTCTCCTTTGCTAAGCTACCAGGTTTTGCTTATGTTCCTTCCCATATGGACGGTAGCACTACGGATGGAGCCTTGTGCACCCGTTGTCCGGCTCACTTACCTTACCTACCCCCGAATGTATTGCGAGATTTCTCACAGCCTTTGGTCACCATTGACCTATGTGATTTGTTTCAAATTGACAGCAATTAGATCAGCACTGTTGGCCAACTGTTTGGGCCTTTCCTTGTCATCCACATTGTTGTGCCCTTTTGTTTCCTCCCTCCCCCCTTCTTCCACCAGATGGAGTCCTAACCCTTCGCTGCATCACCATGTCTCTTAGATGGATGTCCATCAACGTCAGAGGACTCAATCATCCAGCGAAGAGAAGCAGCCTATGGAGAACAGTGTTGGATTCAAAGAGTGACATTCTTTGTGTGCAGGAGACACACTTTCTGAACTCTAAACCACCACTCTGCACACATTGTCGTTCCCAGGACGACTCTGGCAGATATGTCCTCCTGGTTGCAGAGATCAATGGGGTTGCATACACAATTTTGAATCTATATGCTCCCAATCAGAAACCGACAAAATTTATTCGCAAAATGTTTGCTCTAGCTAAACGACATCAGCGGGGTTCCCTAATTGTGTGTGGCGACTTTAATGCGGTCATGAATAGGAATGTTGATTGTTCTTCAGTGGGGCGGAGGCGCAGACCGAGTCTGGGGCCCATGTGCTTTGGTGAGGGTCTTTATGATCCGTGGCGGTGCCTCCACACCACTGAGAGGGATTACTCTTTTTTTTCTAATGTTCATAAATCCTACTCGAGGATTGATATGTTTCTCACTGACAAGTTTTTACTGCAAAGGATAACTAATGCTGAACTGCACTCTATCACGTGGTCTGACCATGGCCACATCACTATGGATGTCAAGGAGGCTTCTAAAATAGTCTGGAGTATCCTTAAAGGATATGGGGGATGTAGGGGATGTACGGGATGTAGGGGATGTACGGGATGTAGGCGATGTACACAATGTATGGGATGTACAAGATGTACGGGATATACGGGATGTATGGGATGTACAAGATGTACGGGATATACGGGATGTATGGGATGTACTGGATGTAAGGGATATACGGGATGTATGGGATGTACAAGATGTACGGGATATACGGGATGTACTGGATGTACGGGATATACGGGATGTATGGGATGTATGGGATGTACGGGGGGTACGAGATGGGATATATGGGATGTGTAACATAAATATCAGATATGGAATAGCTTTGCGTTAGCGAAATATGAAATATGAAGTGATCTGTAGAAATAGTGAATTGTAGATGTAGTGTCATTTTGATTTAATTGATGTATTATCACACACACTTCCTGTTAGTAGCATTTGAAAGGACACAGCTGGTCTCTGGGATAGAGTTGACACCCGGTTGCCAATTAAGGCCCCCCATGCAATTAAACACAAATTATCACCTTCCGGGAAGCTTCAAAAGGAGACCGCTAGTCATTTTGGCTGCGGAAAACCGCAGGGGTGCGGTCGAAGGCTCCCAACAGCCTGCGAGCTGTCAGATGAAAGGAATGTATTTTATCTCTCATAAAAGTTAAAATATTAGTGGCAGAGAGATGAAAATAATTCCTTCTTGTGGCTCACGTGTGGGGCTACGAGTACATATAAATTTGTGTCTGTGGCATGCGTGGGGGCCTGGAGAATTGCACAAAACCGTTGTATGGCGCTCGATTGCGGCAGGCAAGCGGTATTTGGTACTGTCGCGATCAGACCGATGCGCTGGTGTCAGAATTCCCATCCGTGGCCCAGCAGTCAGTGCCGTTCTGGGCCAATTCAACTCTGGTCAGTTCAGAACACAGAACTTCGGGTGGGCTGAGCCGGGGGCAACCCCTTGTGGCTGATTCGTTAAGCGCTAAAGTCCAGCCCACATCAATATTCCAATAAATTGGGAATCTGAGATTTGCACATTGTTCTTCCTTGAAGCCAGTTCTGAACTGAGGAGTTCCCGCACAATTTCCGGTATGCTTCTGCCAAGAGATAACCTTAGGTAAAGTTTATTTCTGGTTTATCCCCTTTTATTTTCATAGCAAATTGCCAATTGTGTGTCTTTTTATCTTTTGTGTATTTTTGTAACTGCTTTTGCTTTGTATATATTTTTTATGCACTGCCCACTTTCGGGATATTAAATTATAAAATTAATAAGTGACTTCTGTGTACTAAGCTAGGACTCATATCTCTAGAGAGATTTTTTGCATTTTAGTGCCTAAATCGCTTGATCTACGCTACATGCCAATCTGTATGCAATTGCACTGTGTGTTGGCAGATTGCATGCAGATTGTACACCAGACCGAGATCTGTGTGTGTGTGTGGTGTCCCAGCAGACCAGTCTGCGGACAAACTGTTGGGTGGTGGCAGGCTATCGTTTGTGGTGTGTGGGTGTGGGGACAGTGGGAAGAGTGATTAACACTGGGGTTCTGGCTTGTAGGAAAGCTGGAGGAATCCTAGTAGTGTGTGGTAATTGCTAGACTGCTCCCCAACCCCTAGAGTGCACCATATTGTATGTAAGATTTGTATCTGCCTGTGTGTGGTCAGCCAGCTGGATTGGAGTGTAGTCTCCCCCTAGTGGTGACCGAAGGCAGTGCAGGCTGTGAAAGTATTGCAGCCAATCTAATTACTTAGTAGGAATTTTCTTTATTTCCTTATCCCCTTATACTCGCCAGTCACGGTTTACCACGTCTCGGTTAGCTAGTCGCCGTGGGCATGGTCGAATCGTGACAGGATGTACGAGATATACGGCATGTATGGGATGTATGGGCAGGGCTGCTGATAGAAATCATGGGGCCCTGTACAGCCTACCTGATGGGGCCCCCTTCAGCCCCACCCTTAACCCCACCCCTGGCCCCTCCCTAGACCCCGCCTTGAAACAATAATCGCATTTAAAAATCGGACAGGCAGGTTGTAACCATGTCGACCTATTACTTGGGTACAATCAGCCTGCCTTAGCCA
This sequence comes from Pelophylax lessonae, assembly GCF_965119305.1. Lineage (NCBI taxonomy): Eukaryota > Metazoa > Chordata > Amphibia > Anura > Ranidae > Pelophylax > Pelophylax lessonae. The sequence goes on from NC_138768.1 coordinate 882,825,859, forward strand.
GTCCCTGCTAACCTGGGCAAGATTGTAATAATCTATGGCTGGCTTAACTGACACTTACATCAATAGTGACACCAAAACAGCGATCAGCTATATTACTGTATAGTGTACACTATATTAATGCCACTGGCTGAGTTAACATCAAGGGGCAATGAAGGTGTTAACTGTATGCCTAACAAGTGTCATGTGTGTAACATGTGCTGCTTTTACTAACAGATCTGGCTGTTTTTTTCTCCCTGCAAGAAACAGCCAGATTACTGATCTGTGTATGAAGCCCTGTGTTTGTAAACACAGGACATTGTACTGTGATTGGCTACAGCTGATCAGCATGTCTCCGCTCTAAATCTTTGGCCAGGACCTGCTGACAAAATTTGGCTGTAGCCAATGACAGAGTGGATTAGCAGCAGGCACACGCATGGCTGGATGACGTACATGTATGTCATCCAGCCTGCCTGTACCACCCTTCCGCAGAAAATGTACTGAGGACATGCGGCAAGCAGTTAAAGGGAAAATGTTAGGGTTGGGTTCACACAACAGGTCTGCCTGTCCATTTTACAGGCGGTCCTGCTCTGACCCTCCATTCACTACTATAGAGCGAAGGATCTAAATTAACTTGTGTCCATTTACACCCGCCTACCTCCAATCTGATCAGCTAACCAAAACGGAAGGGGATCTGTTCCCCTCTAGCAGATCAGATTGGATGACAGTTGGGTGCAGAGGCGTAACTAGAACCTTCAGGGCCCCGGTGCAAGAAACCATAAAGGGCCCCCCGGACCCCTGGCCGGGGGCCCTTCCCTCCAAGCCTGGGGCTCCTCCCACTGATCCTAGGGCCCTTTACTCTCATTGCAGGGCCCTTTATTACGGTCCGCAGCGGGACCCTTTCACAAGTTCTGCAGTGGGCCCCCTTCCTGCCATCTTGGGGCCTCCCCACGGTGGTGGAATGCCAGGGCCCGGTCGCAAGTGTGACCTTTGCGATCCTGGAAGTTCACCCACTGGTGTCAGTAGTTTTTATTTTTTGGTATTGTATTTGTATTCTTTTTTATCATTTTATTTTTTTTACAATGTCACTGACTATGACTCTGTCCATTCAGAAATGGAAGGAGCTGGTAAATTAAATATTTACCGACCCCTTCCTGTTTCTCTATTGTGACACATCCCCTGCAGCAGCCGGCAAGAGAAGTGAGGGAGCACAGTGTGGGGGGGCACAGTGTGGGGGGGGGGAACCAGGGGAGCACACAGGGGCCCAGAGACAGCAGAACAAAAGTGAACTGGATAGGAGGAGTGGCGGGAGCAGCACACAGAGGAACCAATCTCTTGCATTTTCCTTCTGCAGCTACAAGAAGAAAAAGGAGGACAGTGATTTCTCTACATGCTGCCGCCACCGCCCCTCCTATCCAGGTGTACAGAGGAGCAGTACAGGCCCCCTGGAGCATGGGGCCTGGTTGCAATTGCAACCCCTGCAACCCCTGTAGTTACGCCCCTGGTTGGGTGTAACCAAACAGCCAGTTTGTCTACATAAGCCATCCTTAGAGCAGACCAGGCTGTGTCCGTGTCAGCTCTGCATAAGCTGAGTGGACATAGACCTGTCATCTGCCCACTTTGCTCATTAGGGGATTAGCCGACAGATCCCCCGTTGAACAAACGGATTCCGCCCCTTGTGAAAGAAGCCTTGATAACAGACAGATTATCAGCATTATGATAACACACAGGCAGCAGTCAGCAGGTTCTCTGTCACATAGCACGGCTGTTGGTTGCTGACCTTGTTAACTTATGACCAATCAGCATCCAACAGCCATGCTATGTGACACACTGTGACAGTGAACCTGCTGACTGCTGTCTGTCTGTGTGTGTTATAGATGGGTGACATAGTAATGTGCAGTGCAGTAATTCCATAGTTGCCAATATTCCAAAAATGTTTTTAGGGACACCTTTTTTCACTGTTTCCATAGAGCTGCTGTAGGCAGAGCATGTACATTAATTAGGGGCGGGACATTCATTTATTATGGACGTGGTCCTACAAGAAGGTTAATCATGTATTTCCATCAGGGATCTGACAGCAATTAAATAGTTAATCATGTCCAGCCACCAGGCCAGGAAGGATCTTCTAGCAATAATAAAGGTTAATCATGGCTCTAGTCACCAGGGATCTAAGGCCCCTTTCACACAGGTGGACCGTTCAGATCCTCCTGTCCGTTTTTTTGGCGGATCTGAACGGTCCCCCCCTGCATTCCTATGGGGCATCGGATGTCAGCGGAGACATGTCCGCTGACATCCGATCCGTCAAATCTGGACGGATGGAAACCCTATTTTCCATCTGTCCAGTGTATCGGATGGGATGAGAATGGACCGACGGTCCGTTCCCATCCGATTTCCTCCATAGAGATCTATGGGGCTGTGACAGCTGTGTCTCCGCACACAGTGCGGAGAACAGCTGTCATTCTCCTGCTCAGCGGGGGATCGGCGGATCGATCCCCCGCTGAGAAAAGCGGAGTCGGTTTGACGGACGCACTGTGTGAAAGAGCCCTTAGGCTAATAAGATCCCTGGTGGCTAAAGACATGTTTAACTATTTCTTTGCTGTCAGATACCTGATAGAAGCGCATGATTAACCCTTTTTTTGATAGCAGATCCCTTGTGGAAATACATGAATAACCCTTTAATCTAGCTATTAAAGGGGTAAATGTACATTTCCACCAGGAATCTGCTAGCAATGAAATGGTTAATAATCATGACTTCCAAAACAGAGATCTTCTACAAGTAAAGGGTAAGGCTCCATGTACACGGGACGTTGTAAATGGCCGTTTAGGAGCAGTTGGGCGTTTTTTTCAGAAGTCCCTGAACCCATCTACATTTTATCTTATCTGTCCATGTACACCAGGTCGTTTACAGTCATTTGCAGGCAGTTGCGTTCAGGGACTTTTTTTAGAACGCAATTATTTGCGTTCGAACGTGTGTTTCCCGGTGTTTCAAACGCACAAACGCGTCCGAACGCGCCCGAACGCGATGACCCGCGTTTAGGGTTCGCGTTTTTCCATTTTAAAGGGGAATAATTTTTTTGACCTCTAGGAACGCTTCTAAACGCAAACGCCCGCAAACGCCGCTAAACGCGGGTACAAACGCGACCGAACGGACGTTTCAAACGTCCTAAAAATTCCAGCATTCAAAGGGACTTTTAACAATGTCCCGTGTACATGGAGCCTTAATCACACATTTCCAATTCATCTGCCAGCAATAAAAGGGTGAATGTCCAGTCACCAGGGATCATCTTCTAGGAATGAATGGACATAGCACTGCCTCCAATGCCGCCTCAACAAAATACTGCCTGAAATATTGCCCCCCTACTCTCATGACAACTCTGTGGCCAAACACCTCATCTCTATTACTGTACAGTTACCTTCACACCATCTTCTTCCATATTCTCTTAAGCGGACAGTGTATGCTGAGGGCAGACCTGGAGTGTTTTAGCCGCCGACATGTGCATACTGCATAGGCAATGCTTCTATTCAGAATTGAAGCCTATACCTGCTTGGTTAAAAAAAGTCCCCCTTCTGTACAGCGGCTACTAATGGTGAGGAGAGGTACTGCAAGCCTATATCAATAGACTGTCAGGCTGAGCTGCTGTGTGCTTTGGCTGGAATTGGCTCACGCATAAACGAGTTCTGTATTTCCAGGACAACGGCTGGGGAAAAAGATAAGGCAGGACATTGAGAGCTTTCCCTCTCCTCCTGGATGCCGTCAGCTGCCTGCCTCTCGCTCTCCATCTCTCTCACACTCAGACTCTGATTACTGAGTGGAGAGCGGAGTGAAGGAAGATCACTCCGCCAGCTGGGACTTTACAGCTGGGACATGTAGACAGGGCATGGAATGCACTGCGCATGCGCCCGAAAATGAAAAAAAAGTCCCTCCACTCTCACCAACAAAGATCACCATAGAGGGGCCCAGAAAATAGCAATAATAATCCCCCCCTAAGCTTTTTTCAAAATTCTGCACTGACTGTGAGGTTGCCCGGGCCCCCCTGCAGAGCTCAGTACACCAGGCCCGGTACAACAGGGCCGGTTGTACTGGCTTATCAGCGGCCCTGTGTATGGGATGTACAGAATGTACCCGATGTATGGGTTTTTCGGTAGGTACTGGATGTACCAGATGTACGGGATGTAAGCCATGTACAGGATGTAGGGGATGTACAGGATGTAGGGGATGTACAGGATGTAGGGGATGTACGGGATATAGAGGGTGTAGAGGATGTAGGGGATGTACAGGATGTAGGGGATGTAAGCCATGTACAGGATGTATGGGATGTATGGGATGTACAGGATGTAGGGGATGTACAGGATGTAGGGGATGTACAGGATATAGGGGATGTACAGGATATAGGGGATGTACAGGATGTAGGGGATGTACAGGGTGTAGGGGGTGTAGAGGATGTAGGGGATGTACAGGATGTAGGGGATGTACAGGATATAGGGGATGTACAGGATGTAGGGGATGTACAGGATGTAGGGGATGTACAGGATGTAGGGGATGTACAGGATATAGGGGATGTACAGGATGTAGGGGATGTACAGGATGTAGGGAATGTACAGGATATAGGGGGTGTAGAGGATGTAGGGGATGTAGGGGATGTAGGGCATATAGAGGATGTAGGGGATGTACAGGATGTAGGGCATGTAGAGGATGTAGGGGATGTATGGGATGTAGGGCATGTAGAGGGTGTAGGGGATGTACAGGATGTAGAGCATGTAGAGGATGTAGGGGATGTACAGGATGTATGAGATGTACGGAATGAAGGGGATGTTTAGGATGTACGGAATGTACAGGACGTTTGGGGTGTTCGGGATGTATGGGATGTACAGGATGTATGGGATGTATGGAATGTATGGGATGTATGGGAGGTACAGGATGTACGGGATGTTTGGGATGTACGGGATGCATGGGATGTAGGGGATGTATGGGATGTATGGGATGTACGGGAGGTACGTGATGTGCAGGAGGTATGGGATGTACGGGATGTATGGAATGTATAGGATTTTCGGGATGTATTGGAGATGCGAGATGTATAGGATGTAGGGGATGTACGGGAGGTACAAGATGTATGGGATGTAGGGAATGTACCGGATGTATGGGAGGTACAATATGTATGAGATGTATGGAATGTACGGGATTTTTGGGATGTACGAGATGGACGGGATGTGGGGGATGGACAGGATGTAGGGGATGTATGAGAGGTACAAGATATATGGGATGTAGGGAGGGTATGGGATGTACGGGATGTACGGGTGGTACAGGATTAGTATGAATGAACTACAAGTTCTGGCAGCCTTAGCTGTCATTGGCTTTTAGTTATCAATGAACTACCATGGAGCTGTGAAGCAGTGTGGTAGTTCATGGAGTCTTCCTGTCAGTGAATGTCGGCTTATCCATAAAGTCCATAGGTATAAAGTGCATAGAGCAATGAAAGTGCAAACATGAAGGATCACAGGTGCGACTTATGGGGACCACCCTTGCTTGCCACCACCACACAGTGCTGGGAGAAGTATCTGAAATTCAGACTCACTATAAATTTACCAGGAAATCTTCCAGATGAGTCTTTGCTGCACAAATCAGAGATCTGGAGGAAATCTGATTTTACTATATGCTGTTGTTGGCTAGTCCATGAGAGTGGTTAGGCATAGGCGTCTGGTGAGTCTGAATTTCAGATACTTCTCCCAGCACTGTGTGGTGGTGGCAAGCAAGGGTGGTCCCCATAAGTCGCACCTGTGATCCTTCATGTTTGCACTTTCATTGCTCTATGCACTTTATACCTATGGACTTTATGGACTCCTATTGATGTGATTTCATGCTTTTATGTATTTATGATTTTATGCTTATATTTATCACATCTGATTCATATATTTTGGTATATGTTATCATCCTATTTATTTGGTAAGAGGTTATCACCATCCCTGCGCTACTGAAATTCAAATGAAAAAGCCAGTTCCTGTTTTTTCTGGATGAATTTCATTTTTTATTATATTTACTCATTTAAGTAGCAGCAATTTGTGTTATTTGTGTTATTCTGTCAGGTTTGTGTTACCTGTATTTCCTAAAGCGCAGTGGATTACAACATTGTCTATTAATTTAGTACAAGTAGTGATATTTATATATTTAATTTTTCCTCTGTAATATAATTGCAGTTGCCTACCAGTGAGTGTCAGGCCCACAGACTGTACTGTGCCCACTGCCCACCACTCATATAGGGTGGCACAGCACCTTGCAGATAAAAAAGTACTGTACTGTGCCCACTGCAATGGTCTGTTTGCGGATGTTTGCGGTGCGTTAAATGGGGAGTTTGGTCTGTCACTGTGAAGCGGGCGTAACCCTTACACTACCTGATCGATACAACATCATACCTGATCGTATACACACACTGGATGTTTTAAAGCACGTTATTTCAAACAATTTAGGAATGTTAGGTGATTTATGCCCTTTATGGATTAAAACCCAACTCTGCGTCAACTACGTAATTTTCTATGGGAGTTTTGCAATGGATCCCCCTCCAGCATGCCACAGTCCAGGTGTTTGTCCCCTTGAAACAACTTTTCCATCACTATTGTGGCCAGAAAGAGTCCCTGTGGGTTTTAAAATTCGCCTGCCTATTGAAGTCTATGGCGGTTCGATCGATTTGCCCGAACGCGAACATTTGCAAAAGTTCGCGTTCGCCGTTTGCGAACATTAAATTTTATGTTTGCGACATCACTAATGTACAGGATGTAGGGAATGTACCGGATGTTCGGGAGGTACAGGATGTATGGGATGTACGAGATGTACGGAATGTATGGGATTTTTGGGATGTACAGGACGTACGAGATGTACTGGATGTTGGGGATGGACGAGATGTAGGGATGTATGGGAGGTACGAGATGTACCGGATGTATGGGAGGTACGAGATGTACCGAATGTACTGAATGTATGGGATTTTTGGGATGTACAAGAGGTACGGGATGTACGGGATAGACGGGATATAGGGGATGAACGGGATGTATGTGTAGCACTGGACCCTTGAGGACTGCTGGATTTCACACTTTCGGGTCCCCCTGGGTTACCATTAGCAACCTTGACATTAACAGTCTCCCACTTTCCTTGTTGGCTCGTTCAATAAACAGTCCAGGGGTATGCTGTTTTTGTGTTTTACTTATAAGTTATGGATGAGAGAAGGGAATAGTGGGATACTCAGAATTAACTATTCACAAGATTACAGGACTTCTATCTCTTAGTACAGCCAGGCTGTTGATCCCCCTTGCCACTGAGGTGATGTTAGCTTTAAGTCTCTTTTCCGGATGACTTGATGACCTAAGTTTATCTTCAGGAGACTCTCCGTAAGTATCCCCTTTCTTGGATGCTGACACCCGTCCATTGACTATCCTACTCTTGGGGTGGCCCCCCTCAGGTCAGGCCCCATTGACACGATCCCCTGTACTCACCATACTGTTTTTCCAGGGTCTCCAGTGTCTCCCCCTCAGTCAGCTTTCCTGGACCTCTGGGTTCAGCTCCATTCCTCTGGCCCTCAGGACGACCTCCTGAGGCCACGTGCCACTGCTACAGAGGAGAAGGCAGCCACCACCCTCCCCCAGGGACTCTCCTATCCAGCCAAAGACCCTGCAACACATGTGCTCCTGGCTTTTATACAGTATCTCAGAATGCACCGAGACAGCCTATCTCTGCCAATCACCAGGACTGTGAAGGTATTGCTGGCCCTCCTCCTGGCCATGATTCGGCCTGCACCATCTGGGTACTTCACCTCTGAGGTGTGAGTATGTCTGGCATATGGCAGTGTAAGTCTGCACCACTGGCCCTGGCTCCAGCAGCACTCTCAGCACTCCTCTTCCTCTGCCCACAGGGATCCTCATAGGTACTAACAACTCCTGGGTCAATCCTGTCTCCCAACTCACACTTAGCTTCCTGGGCCGACATTTACTCTGCACCGTCTGCACAAGCAAGTCACCGCAGTACCCACACTAACTCCAGGCCTGCAGCCGCATGGACACATGCAAGCATCGGCTACATTCCAGCCCAAGATGCTCCTTGTCCCTTCCACTGCATAGCGCCAGCCTTCCCAATGGGCACCAACCAAACCCCTGTATCCCACAGGACTAACTCCGGTGATTCTACTAACTCTCCAGGCACTCCGCCAACACGTGGGATAGCCCCTGCACTCCGGCTTACTCCGGCATCCACCATATTGCTCCTCCACACACGTATCCACCCCTCAGTTACACCTGAAGGCGGAAGTGATGTCTCGGCTCCCTTCCTCCACTCGGATTGGCAATCCGTGGGCGTCGACTCCACCCACAACTCCAGACTAGCTGACTCTTTGGCGGTGGCTCCTCCTGTTAGGCAGATCTCTTTAGCACTCTGCTACAACTCTGCTTAGCCAGCACAAATGTCACTGTGTAGCAGATTGTGTTTACTGACACACACACATCTACCATTTCCGTCTGTACTTGGGCCTCAGCTGCACTTCTTTCTTCTCAAGCCAACTGACCTCCCATACTGTTTAGGAAAATTGTCCCGCTGTCATGAATTGCACGGTCAACACTTTTCTTCACAGCACATGTACAGATATGACCCCCGACACACCGATCCCTGTGTCCCGGGTCACTGCTCTCTTTATCCATACTTTCACCAATTACTGTAAAGCAGACACAGTCCTTTTGTACAGTTTAGTGCATTTCTCCTCCATCAACTCTCCTGCATTTTACTTGAGAAAACATACTGTTTCTTGGGTAAATGTCAGTTCATTGCCCTATGGCAACCACTGTTATTAACTTGACTTGTCAGCACACTTTCACTGATCACTGTAGAGCAGACATTATCTTCTTCACTGACACTCCAGTACATTACTTGGGAAAGCATAGCGTTACTTAGCGGGATTTCTCGGTCATTGCTGTTAGTACTGTTGCTGTAACCCAGGGGTGTATCCCGAATGACGCCACCAAATGTAGCATCTGGAAAAACAGTGTCCGCGAGTTCAGAGGAACTTGCCCAGGGTTCTGGCCAGGAAGGGGACCACTCCGGAGTGTAGAGTCAGTGGAGGGGTGTCAGCTAGCACAGAGAGAAAGGGGGGTACTAGGGGAGTACCCTGAAGATAAATGTAATAGAAATACTTATCTCATTTTCATTCAAGTGGCAGGATGAAGCAGCGGCCTTGCCCCATTCTCAAGTCAGAAGTCCCCAGCATTGTGAATAGTTAACAGTTGGAGTATCCCACTCATCCCTTCTCCCATCCCAATTTAAATAAAACCACAAAAACAACCCCTGGACTGATCATTGACTGAGCCAAGAACTTAAAGTGATAAGTTTCTGCAACCAGTTGCTACAGGTAACCCAGGAGAATCCTTAAAGTGTAATATTCAGCAGTCCACTAGGGGGCAGTGCTACACATCCATTGGTCAGGTTTCCTCCCACTGTCCAACATGCCTCCCTATTGGACCAGTGTGAAAGCACTCTCTAGACAAAATTAATCGCATACTGAGCACAATGAGCAGACCTCACTAACAGATCCTGCTCTCTGGTAGGCAAAGAGCAATATAGATTTGCCTGCAGCTCCTCAAATAGGCAGACAGAGCCAAAGACTATACTCTCTCACTAGCACCTACCTAGGAGGATGCTACATTCGTGAGGTACAAGATGTATGGGATGTAGGGGATGTACAAAAGGTACGGGATGTACGGGATGTATGGGAGGTACGGGATGTACAGGATGTAAGGGATGTATGGAATGTACGGGATGTACGGGGTGTAGCCGCATAAGATTACTCAGGGGGCAGAGTCTAAGAGTCTGCAGGTTTTCTTCAGAGCCTCTGATGGTGAGGATGGACTTGGCTGCAGCTGACACCAGGTCGCAGCCCCAAGGGTCTCACAGCTCACACTTACGGATGGCTCTGGTAGATGGAAAGGAAGCAGCAGTCCAGGGCAACAAGGGATAGTCGGGGGGACAAGTCAAAGGTCGGGCCAACGAGCAGACAGGGATGGTCGGGCGAACAAGCCAAAGTCAGTACACGGAGATCAGACAGATAGAGCACACAGCAAGAAACATTCAGGGAAGCCATCACACAATTGTTGCTCGGGCAAAGCTGGCTTGCAGTGTGCGGGTTAATATAGTGTTTCCTGTTAGAGGCTGAGGTGGAGCCATGCTGAGAGACGACTACTTAAACATACAGGTGTGAGAGCACGGTCCCTAAAGCTGATACACCGACCAGAGACGTAAGCAGACAGCCAGGGCATGAAACATTACTGCAGATTGATGACAACAATATTAGCACTGATCACTGCATTAATGTCACTGGAGATATCAGTGTCAGTTAGTCAGTCCCCCCCCCCAGCATCAGTTAGTGTCAGATTGAGAAACTAGACAGCATAGAGAAATCACACTCAGTGCTTTGAATGGAGACAAGTAAACTATAAAATATATTTTGTTGGTTTTTCATGTCAGAGGTTTATAACCACTTTAATAAAAAATATAGTCAAGGTATGCTTAAAAATACCAAACACCTCATATGTGCTAATAAATAATGGCGTGAAAACCATTTTGTTATAAAAACTGGTCAAATAGTATTAGTTGCATAAACTGGTACATACAAAAAATGTCAAAATTTGGTGTGGTGGAGAAAGTTTTAACTATTCCAGGACTGAATAATCTTCCTTAACATCACAGGAGAATATTTGGTGTTGTAATATTGCCAATTATTGGCAATCTAGAATTCTTTCATCTACCATATCACATCTCCAGATTATCACTTTGTTGGGATCGCTCTGTGATCTGTCTCTGGTTCTCTTAGATAGATCTTCACAACCAACTAGATTTATACAAATGACCGCATTATTTTTTTCTAATTGTCAAGTCAATCACATTGTTACCAATACCTACCTTCTCCCATTCCTGTGCTAAGCGTCATCTCGTGTGACTCATCTGCATAAAGTGAAACACACAGATAATATGTACAGAATAAATGTCTCTTCCTCTATAGGAGTGCAGTTATGATTTCACTGTAACATTTTTAAACATCATATAATCACTTATTACTAATTATTATTATTATTAATATTATCAATCATTATTATTATTACTAATTAATACAAATTACTTATTGTCAGTTAGGGTAGATCACTGTTTAGTTTAGTGCTCTATCTATCTATCTATCTATCTATCTATCTATCTATCTATCTATCTATCTATCTATCTATCTATCTATCTATCTATCTATCTATCTATCTATCTATCTATCTATCTATCTATCTATCTATCTATCTATCTATCTATCTATCTATCTATCTATCTATCTATCTATCTATCTATCTATCTATCTATCTATCTATCGTGACAGGGCTGCATAGTGTCATGGTGTCAGAAGAGGTTTATATCACACAGGGTTCTCACCGATACAGTCTTAAGGGGTTCAGGGTGTCTATTCCTAGTGGAGGACACTGGTTTTGCTGTTTTCTCCATTATTGGTAATTCCTGGATTGGGTTCTGGAGTCCAGAGGCTTTGAAAAGTCTGACAAGGCAAAGCTTTGCCCAATCAGGGTGCAGAATGCTCTGTGCAGCACTCAGTGTATTGCAGGGTGTTCATTTTGGCAAACACCCTGCAAATTCGGATGTTTGGTAAACAAATATCCTTACCTAACATTGACCTAAAAACGTATGCAACACTAAGGCCTCTTTCACACGGGCGTTCCGTATGCCCATATATCACCCCATCCGTTTGCGGGTGATATAAGGACATAATGCATGTCAATGGGATTGCGGATGTCAGCGGATGACCATCCGCTGACATCCGATTTCCGTCCTTTCAGTTCTGTTCCGTTTTTTGGAACGGAACAGAACCCTATTTTTCTTCCGTTTAAAAAACGGAGAGGACGCAAAATCGGATGTCAGCGGAGTCATCTGCTGACATCCGCAATCCCATAGACATACATTATGTCTGTATATCATCCGCAAATGGATGGGATGATATGTGGACATACGGACCGGATAACACAAGTGTCATCCGTGTCCGTAAAAAAAAAAAGTGCCGGAGTGGATCGAAATACGGTCCCCTCCGTATGAAAGAGGCCTAATAGCAAACAGATTGATTGACATCCTCCCCTCCTTAATACACAAAGACCAATCAGGCTTTATGAAAGGCCGCCAAACTTCGGATGCTACAAGACAGGAAATTAATGTTATCCACCATGCAGTGACCTCTAAAAAGCCTTCTCTGCTCCTTTCTTTGAAAGCTGGGAAGGCGTTCAACACGGTAAACTGGAGAGTACTTTCCTAACTAAATTTGGGTTTCAAGAACAAATTTTCAGTGCCATATTGGCTTTATATTCTGCCCCCTCAGCACATGTTTATACAGAAGACATTCTCTCATCCCCATTCCAAATCTCAAATGGCACGAGACAGGGATGCCCCCTTTCCCCCTTAATATTTAATTTACTACTGGAACCTCTAGCTGAGCACATCAGGACTAACGGAAAAATCTCTGGTGTCTCTATAGCATCCCAAGACCACAAAATCAGCTTATTTGCCGATGATGTCATGCTCATGCTTGCTAACCCTGTCTCCTCTCTCCCAGAAGTCCAAAAAATACTATCCTGGTTTAGAAAAGTTTCACACTATAAAATAAACGACACAAAAGTGTAACATAAAAGCACAATACACTTTAGGGGGGGAACCTTTGGGGGAATCAAAAATGGAGAAGGATCTGGGAGTCTTGGTTGATGATAGATTAGGCAATAGCATGCAATGTCAAGCGGCAGCTGCCAAAGCCAGCAGAATATTAGCATGCATAAAGAAAGGGATGTATTCCAGAGATAAGACTATAATCCTTCCACTTTATAAAACTCTGGTCCGACCACATCTGGAGTATTCTGTCCAGTTCTGGTGGCCAGTCTTCAGGAGGGATGTGTTGGAGCTGGAGAAAGTCCAGAGAAGGGCAACTAAACTGATTAGGGGATTGGAGGACCTTAATTATGAAGAGCATCTGCAATCGCTTGATTTATTCTCCCTGGAGAAGAGACGCCTGAGAGGGGGCATGATTGCAATTTATAAATATCTCAATGGTGATCTCGGCATAGAAAAAAAGCTATTCAATTGGAAGGATTGCATGAGGACTCAAGGGCATACAGTGAGATTAGAGGAGAAGCGTTTTAACCTCAGGCAACGTGGGGGGTTCTTTACTGTTAGGGCTACAAGATTGTGGAATTCTCTACCACAAGAGGTGGTTTCTGCGGGAAGTATGGTGGCTTGCAAAAGACTCTTAGATGTACATCTCAAGGATCAGAACATTCAGGGGTATGTGAGATGATTACGGCCACACACACCTACACAGGTTGAACTAGATGGACTATTGTCTTTATTCAACCTCAACTACTATGTAACTATCCGTAACTATGTAAAAATCATTCATCCTTGACCTAGTAATTGATGCCGCAATTAGTAATCTTCTCCAATGACAATTCCCATATGCTTAGGCTGAACGTACTGTAGTATTTCTTATCTTGGAGTCCAGCTAACCAAATCAACCAGGTCTCCTTTCCAACACAGCTACTTATCTTTCCACACTAAACTAAAAAATGATCTCAATAACGTAGCGACATTTGAATTATCCTGGATGGGTAGGCTGGCGGCATTTAAGATGCTTCATCTTCCCTAGCTCCTCTACCTCCTCAGAATGTTAACAATTCCAATCCCTACTATGTACTTTTATTCACTACAGTCTATTTTATCTTGATTCATATGGCAGGGTAAGAAAGGTAGGTGTGCTCACGCAAATCTAATCAAACAACCCTCAGCTGGAGGAACTGGTTATGTTTTAGACTACTATTTAGCCTTTGTACTCATGCAACTCTGAGAAGGGTTACACTATGGGGTAATATAGAATCCTCCTATATTCCAGGACACTCACTATCCACTTGGTAACTTGTGTGCCCTTGGGAGCCCAAATTCCTTCAGACATATCCCCAACTATGTTAGCATTGGTAAAAGCCTGGAAATCACTGGTCAAGAAAGCTCCTTCCTTTCCTAACATTTCCACTTTTAACATCACCATCTTAGCCTTACACCACATTATAGATTTGATACCCTTCTCCTCCTGGCTAGCAAAGGGTATACTTTATATAAATGACCTATTTGATAACACTACCCCTAAGTCCTTCATAATCCTTCAAAAATAATATCTTTCACCTAGCACATATTTATTCCATTACATTCATATTAAACACTTCCAGTTTGACCCCAACCTGCTTGGGTATTTGTCATTACACCCAAGCCCCACCAAAAAGGGATATTACTCTTCTACACCCTCCTTCAACAGAAAAGCAGCTTCCCCTGAACTGCTCCCCTAGATAGATGGGAATCCGATCTGGGCCATACATATGCTGACAAGCAATGGATCACAGCCTATAACTCTACTTACTTTTACCTGTTGTTCTACCTTATGGGAACTCTCCATTAAACTTGCACAACTTTGGTACATGACCCCAGATAGAATATTTTGATTTAGTAATAACCAGGATATTAAATGTTGGAGACATTGTGGCCAAGCAGGGGACCTACTACATATCTTTTGGGAATGCCCTAAATTGACACCATATTGGGTGTCCAATTTCAAACTACTATCTGAGGTCACTCAAACAACAATTTCTCCGTCACCCAGCCGGGCACTACTGTCACTAGAATTAGAACAATTCCCACACACACTACAACATACCATCGCTCATATCCTACCGTTCTCCAGACTCAATATTGCAAGGAGATTGAAAAATTCCTAATCCTCCTACCTTATGGGAAGTGTTAGATTTGACTCAATTACACTACTCCTATGAACAAGTTATAGCAATTAGCGCTGGTAAAGCAAAATTTACATTTGCATGTGGAGACCATGGGTTTAATGTCGAACAATAAATCTTTGATGTACGTATTTCATTTCGCCGAACACACGAACACCCAGGGCGCTCGGCTGCAAGTTCGCCTGCCGATAAGCTCCATGCATGATTGCAGTGCATTAAGTGCTTGTGATTGGCCAAAGCATGCACCTGACCGGTATGCTTTGGACAATCACAGCATGATGTACTGTCAGAGCCATGATTGGACAAAGGCAGGTTGCCTTTAGCCAATCATGGCTCAGGGGCTAAGTCCGCACCCCACACTATATACGGCTGCTGCTGACATGGTAGCCGTGTATAGTGTGTGATAATAGAGGTTAGGCAGGTTGTTAGTGGATAGTGAGTTGAGTGCAGTCAGTGTAGTGTACAGGCATACCCCACTTTTATAATTTATAGATATGTTGTAGTCCTGGTTCCCCTCTCAGTGCTCCCCAAGTTATGTGTCCTTGTCACTCATAGTTCATCAGCAGTGCCATGCCAAGCTGACCGAGATTTCCTATAGACGCCAATGTTAAAGACAGGGAGCATAGTCATGCCAAGCTGATCAATATTTCCCATAGATGACAATGAGCACTGAAAGATGAAAATTGGTCTAGGCAGATAGAGGGTGAAAGTTCCCTGTATTTAAGTGGTTAAGGGGAACCCTATGACTGAATTAAAAAAAAAAAAAAATGGCATGCCCCCCCCCCCCCCCCCCAAATCTAAACCAGGCCCTTTGAGTCTGGTATAGATTTTAAGGAAAACTTCATACCAAACTTAAAAAAAAATGGCGTGGGGTCCCCCCCCCAATCCATACCAGACTCTTATTCAAGCATGCAGCCTTCCCCCTCTCCTGAACCATACCAAGCCGCTTGCCCTCAAAATGGGCAGGGTGCTTTGGGGTGCCGCTCAAAGTACCTTGTCCCCATGTTGATGGGGATAAAGGCCTCTTCCCAACAACCCTGGGCTGTGGTTGTTTGGGTCTGTGGGTGGGGAGCTTATCAGAATCTGGAAGCCCCCAGATCCAGCCCCCCCATGTGCATGGATATCGGGTACATCGTACCCCTACCCATTCACCAAAAAAATGTACAAAAAAAAATAAACACAAAAGACAGTTTTTGACAAGTCCTTTATTCAAAAATAAAAAATAGTGTCCTCCGATGTAAATCCATCCTCAATCAGCACGCTCGCCGACTCAAAAAAAAGAAAAAAATTCAAAGACGCTACTGCCTCTTCTGAGGCGTCCTGCTGTATGCTGTACTTCAGCTTTGACAGCTGTTTTATAGGCAAGGGGCGGGCCACCCAGTTACGTCACTCTGTGGCACCGCCCCCTTCTGGCATCACATGAAGGGGGCGGGATCTGGGGGACCCCTTGTTAAAGGAAGCTTCCAGATTCCGATAAGGCGCCCACCCACAGACCCCGACAACCACAGCCCAGGGTTGTCCGGAAAAGGCCCTTGTCCCCATCAACATGGAGACAACGTGCTTTGGGGGGCACCCCAAAGCACCCTGCCTATGTTGAGGGCAAGCGGTCTGGTATGGTTCAGGAGGGGGGGGTGCCCGCTTGTTTCCCCCCCTATCCTGGCCTGCCAGGCTGCATGCTCGGATAAGTGTCTGGTATTGATTCTGGAGGTAACCCCACACCGTTTTTTTTTTTATTTTGTTTTTTTTATCTGTATTGCTGGGAGCCGACAATACATTACAGCCACGAGCAAGTTTAAATGACATTTTTTTCCTTGAGAAATGTCATTATTTCTGCAGCAGGCGCTATACATCGCACAGATGCACCACTTTACAGGCACATTAAGGGGGCCCCCCAGGCACAATATTTAAAGAATTTTTCATTTTTATTGTTTCACTTTAAGCCTTAATAAAATCACTGCTCCTGTAAAAACAATTTGTTTAAAAAAACTTTTTGCATTGATACATGTCCCACAGGGCAGTACCCGGGTCCCCATACACTTTTTGGGCCAATAACTTGCACATAAGCCTTTAAATGAGGACTTTTGATTTGTCATGTTCGTGTCCCATAGACTTAAATGAAGTTTGCATGTTCACTAGAGCTTTTCCCTGTTCGAGATGTTCTGGTGCGAACCAAACAGGGGGGTGTTTGGCCCGTTTCTATTTATGACCTGAATATGAGTATCTAATGTTCTTGCATTCCTATCTTTTTTAAGTAACTTCCATACCATACTTGTTACAATGTACATTTGTAAAAAAAAAAAAAATAGTACACATGTCAACGCTTAGTATTCTTGAGATGTAAAACATAAAAAACATTTATTGAAGTAAAGAAAATGTATTTGTATCAGTCTGTTTTAG
Source organism: Pelophylax lessonae (assembly GCF_965119305.1). Classification (NCBI taxonomy): domain Eukaryota; kingdom Metazoa; phylum Chordata; class Amphibia; order Anura; family Ranidae; genus Pelophylax; species Pelophylax lessonae. The sequence continues at coordinate 882,843,061 of NC_138768.1, forward strand.
GTAGGATTTGTCCATCGGGTTTAATATTGAGTTGGCCCACCCTTTGCAGCTCTAACAGCTTCAACTCTTCTGGGAAGGCTGTCCACAAGGTTTAGGAGTGTCTATGAGAATGTTTGACCATTCTTCCAGAAGTGCATTTGTGAGGTCAGGCACTGATGTTGGCTCACAGTCTCCACTCTAATTCATCCCAAAGGTGTTCTATCGGGTTCAGGTGCAGGCCAGTCAAGTTCCTCCACACCAAACTCACTCATCCATGTCTTTATGGACCTTTCTTTGTGCACTGGTCCAAATCATTCGGTGAAAGGGGGATTATGGTGTGGGGTTGTTTTTCAGGGGTTGGGCTTGGCCCCTTAGTTCCAGTGAAGGGAACTCTTTAGGCAAACATTTTGGGGATGGCCCCTTCCTATTCCAACACCAGTGCACAAAACAGGGTCCTGCTTTGTACTGCGAGCCAGACCTTCTCATCCATAGACACACTCCTAAACCTTGTGGACGGCCTTCCCAGAAGAGTTGAAGCTGTTATAGCTGCAAAGGGTGGGCCAACTCAATATTGAACCCTACAGACTAAGACTGGGATGCCATTAAAGTTCATGTATGTGTAAAGGCAGACGTCCCAATACTTTTGGCAAAATAGTGTATTTCAGAAACTATACTGGACTTTTTGTCCATTAGATGGAGCTGATGATACAGAAATTATTCTATTAGAAAAAATGCAGGTAGGGCCGCTGATGGGGGGGGGGGGGGCCCTGGGCACACAGGGGGGCCCCAACAGCACAGAAAATTGGTGTGGAGCGGCAATTACAGAAGGAAGCCCTGTGCAGCTCTCTGCAACAGTTGAAAGCCATTGTTTTTCAGCTGCTGCAGGGAGAGACACAGGGCATCATTTCTGTAATTGCTTCCTCAACACCGATCCCCCCTTCCTGTTCTGCCTGCTTCTGCCCCCCCCCTCCTCCCCATGTGCACCCCTTTCATTGTGCCCCCCTCCCGCAGTGCTGAAAGCTTCCCTGTCTTGTAAAAAAACATAACAAATTGGGGAAAAAAATTAAACATTGTAAAATATAATTAAAAAATGTCAAATAAAATAATTGTAAACATTTCAAAAAATTATATATATATATATATATATATATATATATATGTACCCATATGTATATATATATATATATATATATATATATATATATATATGTACCCATATGTATATATATATATGTACCCATATGTATATATATATATATATATATATATATATATATATATATATATATATATATTTTTAACAAATGTAAAAAACCATCAAAAGGGGGCTAATTCAAACAGGTTCTCTGTTATGTTTGTGTCTGCTAATAAGGATTTTTTAGTGAAAACATCTTGATAAATTTGGGGCCCTGCCAGAGATCTGTGCCCAGAGCCCACCCAGTTGTATGACAATAGCGAATGAATATTCGCTATTATCACACTGGTTTTCCTCCCATCCAATCAGGAAGCGGGTCGTGAGACCCCTTTCCTGACTGGCTGAAAAGAGAAGAAAAGAGAAGCAATTTTATTGGCCATTGGCCAGGAAGAGGGAGGAGTTGTACGACCGGAGGAGAGTCACAGCCACTCGAGGAAGGAGCAGGTGAGGATGCTGGCTGGGGGGGTGTTGGTTTTGCCGCCCCCCCCAAAAAAATTCTATTCAACAGCTGCCACTGCTAAGCACTTAACCCTCACCCCCCCCCCCCCACAAAAAAAAATAATAATTTGCCGCCCACACAAGGAAATTTCAGTGGGCCTCTCTGAGTTCCCTGTGTTGGGATATCTTTAAATCTCTGTATTTAAAACATTATCAAAAACCCGGAAGAGCGTGTTTATACTATGTCACCTTCTTTAGAAATAACACAGACATAAGATATGTAATGAATAGACAGGTAGGTGATCACAGGAAGTACCCAACATTTTTACTGGTAATCTGGATTTTCCAAGAGGTCTAAAGTTGACTTCTTACCTCCAAACATCCATTTTGTGATGTTTTTGTACATGTCTGTAAAACAATAAATTCTTTTTGTTATCTTTAATTAAAAAATATTAAATACAATTAAAAAACACAATCACAATAGGCGGTATTTATATATATATATATATATATATATATATATATATATATATATTTATTTATTTATTTTTGGGGGGGGGGGGGGTTCTTTCTGTTTTGTTTTCCCATTCCCTTCCACCATTCTCACCTGGTCTATAATGACAGGACTTGCTCCTGTAGCCCCCTGGGAGACCTCCATCACTCACATATCCCAGGAGTCTGCGGGAGTCCAAGGGCTAAGGGCGGAGCTCTCATGTCATGAGGGGCCGGGCTGCCTGAACCCAGAAGAGGAAGCTAGGAGGACCAAGATGGCAGGCAACTTGAATAGCTGGTCACTGCAGGGCAACGCCGTATCTGCTGGGCAGGTGTGTGTTTTTGAACTGAGGTAAGGGAGGATTGGGGGGGGGGGGGCTCTTGAACATACAAAGAACATATGGATATTTTGAAGGAATCTGTACTTGGACTATACTAGGAAAATTGGACCAGAAGGATTTGCCCCCTTAATGACCAGGCCGTTTTTTGCAATTCAGCACTTCGTTATTTTAATGGACAATTGCGGGGTCGTGCGACGCTGTACCCAAATAAAATTGATGTCCTTTTTACCTCACAAATAGAGCTTTCTTTTGGTGGTATTTGATCACCTAAGCGATTTTTATTTTTTGCATCCCTGCTCGCCATCCCCCCCCCCCCCCCCAGCACCACTCCCGTGACCTGGAAGTGATGGTTTGGGCCCCACAGAGCCCTGATCTCACCATTACGGAGTCTGTCTGGGATGACATGAAGAGACAGAATAATCTGAGGCAGTCGACAGCCATAGAAGATCTGTGCTTAGTTCTCCAAGATGTTTGCCAAGTTCCTTCATAAACTGTGTGCAAGTCTACCTAGAAGGATTGATGCTGATCTGAAGGCAAGGGGTGGTCACACCAAATAAAGCTGGCATAGAGATTTTAGTTAGACTATTTTATTATTATTATCAATTGCTGTATCAATTAGTTAGAGAGGGGTTGGCAGTGAGATTTGTCAAGCTGGGATTCCCTTCTTGTAAGGGAGAATTACCAGTAAATGTTGAACACTTACCATGAAGGAACGTCCAAACCCAATCAGCGCCGAGTGCACTGCCCCACAATCCTGCAGAGAAAAGACTACATTAGTGCTGAATCCAATGAAGATTGCAGTCATGAATTATAAATGAGTGTATAGTATTTATCAGTCACATAGCCATATACACATTCATAGTCTTCATCTATGGGTTTTCTATCCAACTGTGAAGGACATAGATATCAGATGATGGTGAAGATATAAAAAGAATGGCTGGTGCTGGGGATGTACATATGGTACCTCTGACCTCAGCAGATGATCTCTACAGGACTCATTGTAGGGTGACATTTTTCAAAGGATACACTTTTAAAGCGGAGTTCCACCCAAAAGTGGAACTCCGCTTTAGGGAGTCCTGACCCCCTGACATGCCACATTTGGCATGTCATTTTTTTGGGGGGGGAGCGGGTACCTAGTTTTGACAGGTACCCGCTCCCACTTCCGCTCGGAGCGCCGCGGCGCCCTGAACGGAAGTTCTCCTCTCCCCCTCCCTCCCTGCAATCTTCTGGGACACGTCAGAGGTCCCAGAAGATTGCCGGCCAATCAAGACGCACAGCGCGACTCGCGCATGCGCAGTGGGTACCCCGCTGTGAAGCCGCAAACTGTCACAGCCGGGTGCCCACAGCAGTGATGCCGGCGCCGCGGGAGAGGATCGAGGCTTCGGGTGGCCGCATCGCTGGACCGTTGGACAGGTGAGTTAATGGCTGGAACTCCGCTTTAAGTTAACGTTTCTAGATATATTCCACACAATAATAGCACAGCTATGCTTGGGATTCATTGATAAGATATTATCTACATCATGGGTGCTCAACCTGTGGCCCTACTACAAGTTCCATCATGCCTCTGCCTTTGGGAGTCCTTTGCGAGTCATGCTTGTAACTGTCAGCCTTGCAATGCCTCAAAGGATTGGTATGGATTTGGGGGGGGGGGGGGGACATTTTTGTATTGCCAACGATGGCTTGCAGCAGGGAAAACCAATTTAATTGTCTTTTTTTTTCTTTATATATGTCAGTTTTGCTGCAGCAGGTTCTATACACTGTACAGATGCACCACTTTACAGGCAGACTAAGGGGACTTCTAGGCACTCTATTTAAAGACATTTTTTGCTTTTATTGTTTCCCTTTAACCAGTTTACGACTGCCCGCCGCAGATGTACTGCGGCAGGGAGCCGCTCCCAGGCAAATTGCCGTACATGTACAGTGATCTCTCTTGGGAGGCTAGGGGGCGAGCGTGCGCCGCCGGCGGCGCGCTCCCACCCTCGCTCATCAGCGGGGAACCTGATGCAGCGGGCAGGTAGCTCCGATTGCCGCCTGACACCCGCTGAGAGAGAAGGACGGTCGGATGTTGTAAACACAGCTGACCGTTCTTCTCCCTGCAATGATCATCAAGCCCATGCGATCCTTCTATATAGGATCACATGTCTCTATCTTCATTTCAGAAGCCAAGCCCCCCCCCCCCCACAGTTAGAATCACTCCCCTAGGCTCACATTTAACCCCTTGATCACCCATGTTAACCCCTTCCCTGCCAGTGTCATTAGTACAGTGACAGTGCATATTTTTAGCACTGATTACTGTAGTAATATCACTGGTCACCCCAAAATTGTCAAAAATGTCAGTTAGGGGTCCGATCTGTCCGCCGCAATGTCGCAGTTCCGCAAAAAAAATCACAGATCGCCGCCATTACTAGTAAAAATAAAAAAACTATAAAAATGACATAAATCTTTCCCGTAGTTAGTAGATGCGATAACTTTTGCGCAAACCAATCAAAATACGCTTATTGCAATTTTTTCTTTTTTACCAAAAATATGTAGCAGAAAATAAATTGGCCAAAAATTTTAAAAAAATTAGATTTTTTTTTGATTTGAGAATGTTATATATCAGAATGTGAAAATTATTGTTTTTTTTTTTTTTTTTTTTTTTTAAATTGTTGCTATTTTCTTGTTTATAGCGCAAAAAATAAAAATCGCACAGGTGATCAAATACCACCAAAAGAAAGCTCTGTTTGTGGGGAAAAAAAAGGACATACATTTTGTTTGGGTACAGCGTTGCACGACGGCACCACTGTCCGTTAAAAGAACGCAGTGCCAAATCGCAAAATAGGGCCTGGTCAAGAAGGGGGCAAATCCTTCCAGCCTTAAAGTGGTTAAGGATCATGAAAATCACTGCTCCTGTAAAAAAGGATCTTTAGAAAAAAAAAATTTGCATTGATACATGTCGCTAGGGCAGTCCCCGGACCCCTATACCCCTTTTATGGCCAACAACTTGCATAAAAGCCTTAAAAAAGGGCACTTTAGATTTTTTTAATTTCGGTCCCATAGACTTTAACCACTTAAGCCCCGGAAAATTTTACCCCCTTCCTGACCAGGGCCTATTTTGCGATTCGGCACTGCGTGACTTTAACGGACAATTGTGCGGTCGTGCGACGCTGTATCTAAACAAATTTCACGTCCTTTTTTTTCCCCACAAACAGAGCTTTCTTTTGGTGGTATTTGATCACCTGTGCGATTTTTTGATCATGCGCTATAAACAAAAAAAGAGCGACAATTTTGCAAAAATAACAATATTTTTCACATTTTTTATATGAAATTCCCCCAAAAAAATGTAAAAATCAAAAAAAATCACAATAAGCATATTTTGATTGGTTTGCACAAAAGTTATTGCGTTTACTAACTAAGGGAAAGATTTTTGTAAACTTTGTTGTTTTTTTTTTTTTTTAATGAGTAATGACGGCGATCTGTGATATTTTTAGTGGGACTGCGACATTGCGGCGGACAGATCGGACCCCTAACTGACATTTTTTGACACTTTTGGGGTTACCAGTGACATTACTACAGTAATCTGTGCTATACATATGCACTGTTACTGTAAAAATGACACTGGGAGGGAAGGAGTTAACTTTATTGGGGAAGGAGGGGTTGAGTGTGCCCTAGGGGCGTATTTCTAACTGTGCAGGGGTGTGGCTTTACATGTAACAGCAGAGATCTACGATCCTACATAGCAGGACCGTTAGATCTCTGCTGTTACACAGGGAAGAATGACAGGCGGCTTTGTTTACATCAGCCGCCTGCCTTTCTCCCTTCACAGCGGATGATCACGAGTGACCGACGGACATCGGGTCCGCCGGTCACACGCGCTGACTTGTTAGGGAATGAGCCGGGGCGGGAGCGTGCCTCCGGGGGGGCGCGCTTTTGCCCGCTATTGGCTCACCGATACGTCACTTTGCCTGGCCGGGGCTGACCGCCGCAGTATATGTACTTGCGGCGGTCGGCAAGCGGTTAAAAGGGATTGTGGCTCAGGTCTGAAGTTTTTCCCTGATTAGGTGTTTTGGTGGCAAACTGAACACGGGGGTGTTTGGCCATTACTACTCTGCAACAGCTGGAGGGCCACAGGTTGAGCACCCATGATCTATATGTACCTTTGTGACTTGCTGAGCATTTTATCGATCACTGAATATATACCCTGCATTGCTAAGTTTTTGCAACTTTTTGCTCTGTGGAATATATATGTTTGCATTAGGATATTGTAGATAATATATCAGGGTTATTATCCATAAGGGAAAATCACCTTTGTCTATGTTGTAAATATTACATTCAGTCTGAACCTTGGCTGTTTAAATGGTTGGACAAGGGTCCCAATTTCTCAAAAATCTGGTCCGATGTTAATCACGCTATCTCCCGCTCTGTGCAGGCTTTTAAGAGAATAGCTGACAAGAGGCGCTCAAAGGCACCAGGATATAAAGTTGGTGACAAAGTGTGGCTATTGTCTAGGAATCTGTGTCTGCATATACCATCTAAAAAATTTGGCCCAAAATTCATCGGGCCCTATGACATTTTGGAGATTGTTAATCCTGTGGCCTGTAGATTAAGACTTCCCCCAGCTATGCGCATTCCAAATGTCTTTCATGTTTCTTTGTTGAAGCCGGTTCATTCCAGCCTCCAAGTAAATGAACCAGAACCTGCCGACATCTTGGACAGTCAGGAATATGAAGTGGCATATATTCCTGATTCCAGACGATAATTATTTAATAATAATAATAATTAATTCCTTACAATATCTCATTCATTGGAAAGGTTTCGGCCCAGAGGATCGATCTTGGGTCCCAGCTCGTGATCTTTATGCTGACCAACTTAAGAAGAAGTTCATTACATAGTAATGAACTTCTTCATTCTTCTTCTATCTTCATTATCCAAGTAAGCCTGGGGGTGAAGGGGGGGGGGGGGTACTGTCAGTACTAGGATCACCTTAAAGCGGAGTTCCGGGCACAAAATCGACCTAATCGATTTTGTGCCCATCCGCTGGATCTTCTTCACCTGAAAAGGAATTGGATAGTTAGTTATATTTTTTTTTTTTCACTCACCTTGTAATTTTAGATAGAAAATACTCACCTATTCTGCACTTCCTCCCTCTGTGCCGCGGCTCCGCCGTCACTTCCTGTCTTCCGATGATTCCTGGGAGCTGAACGTCATCGCTCCCAGGAATCAATGCGACGGCACCGGCCCCGCTCGTCACTTCCGGGGCGACGCCGCATTCACTGCTAAATAGCTTCTGGGCATGCCCAGAAGCTGTGGAGGAATGCGGCGCCGCACCGGAAGTGACGAGCGGAGCCGGTGCCGTCGCATTGATTCCTGGGAGCTGAACGTCATCGCTCCCAGGAATCAATGCGACGGCACCGGCCCCGCTCGTCACTTCCGGGGGCCGCCGCACCGGAAGTGACGAGAGGGGCCGGTGAAGACGCATTCTGGGAGAAGAAGACGCGGAAGAGGACGCAGAAGAGGGTCGCGCCGGCTTCAGCTGCCCACAACAGAGATGGCAACGCTGGAGAAGAAATTTTATAAGTAAGTATTTCTTCTTGCAGGTAAGTGCGAACCGGGACAGATCAGAGGCTAGCCATTGTGGAATGTACTAGCCCTGACTGTCCCGGGGGTATATTTAGTTAAAAAACATTTTCGTGCCCGGACCTCCTTAAGATCCAACGAAGCTCACCTGACACAGCCTTTGCCTGGGAATCAACGGTAATTGGCCAGCTCACCTTTAAATCACCTGTATCACACCACCAGTGCTCGTGGTAGTGTTGTTACCTTGTGTTCTCCTGCTTGACCCAGCTAATATCTGCTATAGTTATATCGTGTATGATCCGGCTAGTTTTGACCCTGCTTTGCTTGCTTCTGATTCTGTACCGATTGGACTCTGATCTACCTGTGTATGACCCAGCTTGTCTAGACTACGCTTTGCCTGATTCTAGTGTAGTGACAGACTCAGCATTACTACTTGGCTGCCCTGAACCTCATGTTACATCTGCAGTGGTGAACCACAAGTACCAGCCAACCTCCTGCTACATCTGCAGCGGTGAACCACAAGTACCAGCCAACCTACTGCTACATCTGCAGCGGTGAACCACAAGTACCAGCCAACCTCCTGCTACATCTGCAGCGGTGAACTACAATTTTCAGCTGACCTGCTCTGCTCAGACATGCTCCTGGTATGTGCTCTTGTTTATTGAACTCTTTGCATATCAACACATCTGAACTGTTTCCTGCTATCTGCTCCTAGCCTGACACGCTATACATATAACCAGGGCTTTTTTTCAGCAGGAACGCGGGGGAACGCAGTTCCGGCACCTCCAGCACTGAATGTATGTAATGGCAAGGGGTGTAGGGTGTGCTGGAGGGTCTATCAATGCTGGCTGCTGGGGGATCTGTTGTCACTGGTGGGGACTTGTTTTTGGGTAAGGGTCTAATTTTGATGGTGGGGGATCTATTATTGCTGGGGGGTCTTATGTTGCTAGTAAGGATCTACTGTTGAGGTAGAGGTATATTGTTACTGGCTGCTTGGAGATCTGTTGTTGCTGCTAGGAGATCTATTGATGCTAGCTGCTTGGAGCTCTGTTGTTGCTGCTAGGGGAATATATTGATGCTAGCTGCTTGGAGATCTGTTGTTTCTGCTGGAGGGTCTATTGATGCTAGCTGCTTTGAGAGCTGTTGTTGCTGCTGGAGGGTCTATTGATGCTAGCTGCTTTGAGATCTGTTGTTGCTGCTGGAGGGTCTATTGATGCTAGCTGCTTGGAGATATGTTGTTGCTGCTGGGAAGGTCTAATGTTGCTGGGGTCGGTCTTTTGTTTCTTGGGGTGTTTTTTTGCTGTGGGTGGTCCATTGTTGCTGTGTGGGGGGTCTATTGTTGTGTGGGGGAACTATTGTTGCTGGGGTAGGGTCTTTTGTTGCTGTGATTGGTTTATTGTTGCTGGTGTGGGGTCCATTGTGGTTGGGAGGGGGGTCTAAAATTGTGTGAGGGATCTATTGTTGCTGGAGTGGGGTCTACTTTTGCTGGGGGATCTATTTTACTGCTTTTCTTGTTATTAGACCAGAATAAATTCCATACAAATTATTTAGCACCACAAAATGATACTTGGGACGGTACTGAGAGGAGGGCAGGGGGTGGAATCAAGGGACGACGCTCAGAGGTGGGTAAGGGGGCAGACACATGGGGGAGGGGCTCAGAAGGGGAGAGTTCCTGCATCTATTTTCTGAGAAAAAAAGCCCTGCATATAACAAATGACACTGTAACAAAGAATTGGTCTAAATTTGATTCTATGATAAATTATACAAGTAAGAATTTTTTGCCTCGTTGGTTAATGACCATTTCTGATTTGGCTCACCTTGAAGATATATTAAGTCATATTCAGAGTGCTTGTCCAATAAACGTCCTTCTTCAAACCTACTTCCCAGATTCTCAGTCTTTACATAGGATTTGAGGGCAGGAAATCCCGATATGTGTGGAGTGAACTCAAACCAAGCTTCTGAAATTAGATTAGATTAGATGAAAATAGATTTTTCTCCAGCCATTGTCCATCCAAAGATGTGTCCTTTATACACTAAAGCAGGGATCCTCAAACTCTGGCCCTCCAGCTGTTGCGGAACTACACATCCCATGGGGCATTGTAAAATTCTGACATTCACAGACATGACCAGGAATGATGGGAATTGTAGTTTCTGGACAACTGGAGGGCCATAGTTTGAAGACCCTTGCACTAAAGAGTACTAAAACAATTTTGCTTGAAAACTTTTGTTTTCGGAACATTCGTCTAATTAATTTAATGGCTGTTGGGGTCAAATTGACCTTTATTTTTTGACTGCAGTGGTGAGAACATTCGAAAGAGCAGGATGGAAAATTTCTCTAGAACAAACATATTTCTTTTTTTTTTTTATCAAGCAAAACTTTTTATTTGAACTGTATTAAACCGTACACACACAGCACATGTCCCATCATTGAGTGAAATATATCATATAACATTGTTGGTATACAATGTGTGCGTTGTTACAAGTTAAATTAACCGAAAGTTTACAATTTATTTTCCATCCATCAATACAGCAGGTCTCTAAATATTACACACATCTTTGCTTTCTTCTAGTACAGTGGAACGCTCAACAATAGCCAGTAAATTCCAAACCTCATCTCTCTCTCTCTCCAGTCATACCCCATTCCTTCCCACTTGAGGCCCTTAGGAAAATGTTAGGGTTTCTCTAATTTTAAACAAAATATAATTTTAAGGATAACTGGACTAGCCTTAGGGTAGGCTAAGAAGAATGTGTCACCTGTATTCTTCTGCGTGCCAACGTCTATAAAGGTCCCCAACGTAGCCGGCAGAGGATCACCTCAAAGACTATACTCTAGATTACTTTATCATGAGGGCAGATCTGTGTTCAGCTTTACAGTAAAATCTCTCAGGCCTAAACTTAGCCCCTTTGTCTGTCTCAAGTGGAACAATTGATCCTCCATGGTTACTTTGTTGGCCACTTGGGGCAATTCATCTCATATGGAGCTACTGTTTATGCCCTTGGGGGTCACAGTACATCCTGAAATTTGATGCCCCTGTAAGGGACTCATTGAAGCTAATTGTGCATTCCTTATTGTATTCATGTTGTGTTTGCAACATTTCTTTGGTAAAAAAAAAAATAACCCAAATCAGTGCATATTATTTAGTCTGTGTGAAAGTCAGTATCTACATACTATGGGATGTAGGGTTTTTTTTTAACTTTTTTTTTGTTTTTACAAACCGTCACCATTGCAGTACAGTGTCAGCATAACTGGTGTAATGGCATTTAGGGACACTGACTGGTGACAGTATGTTAAAATAAATAAATAAATAATATTATTTTTCAATTTTCGTCATTTTATTGTCTCTTTTTTTTTTTTAACAATTATTTTTATATACAGGCAGTCCCCGAGTTACATACATCTGACTTACATAGAACTCAAACTTACAAATGGAGGGAGAGGAAATCTACCATTGGAAGTTACACTTAAAAAATTAACCTGTCCCAACTTACATATAAATCCAACTTAAAAACAAACCAACAGAACCTATCTCGTTTGTAACCCGGAGACTGCCTGTACTGTGATCAGAGCAATACAGTGTTACCATAGTGACACTGAACTACTCTGGGGAGGTGATCAGGATTTTTTTTTTACACACTTGTGATAATAACTGTTGTAAGCAATCTTATTTTATTAATGGCATCCATTCATCCAGTGTGTGTTATTGTGAAGCTGTGATTGGCCACAGCTATCACATAGTGCTGATGCAGTGATTGGCCGTGTCAGTCCCATGTGATCATTGTGACCAATCAAAGAGATCAACAGAATAGTACACAATGAATGTCTATGAATAAAAGCCATTCATTATGTACAACTCTCATGTTATCTGCTGTGATTGGTCACAGCAATCACATGGTGCTGGCAACGGCCCAGTACACTGATTTGACTTCCAACGGACACAGCGGGTGACAGAACATATGACATTCAGCCAGGATGGCGGGCTCGCTGCCTGCATCCATAGACACAGACAGCATAGCTTGGCCCCGCCCCCTGCTCCCTTGTCACAGGATTTGACTGACAGCAATGAAAGCATCAGGGCTCATGATGCCTCGGCAAAGCCTATGAGAGCGAGGAGTGATTCTACAGACTGACACATCACTGGATCAAGTGAGCCCAGAACCCTGTTTTGACAATCAACACAGGGCTCTTTACAGAGGGAACAATCTTTGTTTCTTCTCCCTGCTTAGCAGACCATATTACACACATTACACATTGATAGGCAAACATTTAACTCCTTGATCAACCTAGATGTTAACCTCTACCCAACCAGGATCAATAATATAATATTATCATCAATGACTGTGAAAACCTTACACTGAACCTCATGCAACTTGGATTCTGTGCCTCTC